>NC_060279.1:26059678-26287074 GCF_021613505.1 Equus quagga | reverse complement strand
ACCCATGGGCAGTGAATGGCTACAGGCATGGGGACAGCACCCATGGGCAGTGAAGAGCTGCAGTCATGGGGACAGCACCCATGGGTAGTGAAGAGCTGCAGGCATGGGGACAGGACCCATGGACAGTGAAAAGTTGCAATGTGTTGAGTGTTAGGGCTAATTTTATAAGGCATAGGGACGTGACTTATTTTCTACTAGACAAAAGAAAGATGATGTAAAAAAATCATTAAATGGTATCAGTGCAGGTGGGGTTTGGTTATGGTGTGGTCCTGTAACTTTAGATATTAATTGGGTCATATAGATCGGCATGTAGGCCAGGATGCCTTGGGCTTCTCTCCCTGGGGCTGCCCTGCTCCACATCAATAAGACCCTCACATGAGAGGTGCCCTCCCTACACTTGGAGGAAAGCAGTACCCTATCTCCAAAACGGCGTGACTCTGAGAGGAATCCAAATGAATAGGCCTAGTTAAGTCTCTCCCAGTTTACCATTCTTAGCTCAGACTCCTTTGTCCTGTCACATTTTTCCACTACTGTCCACTCTTCATCAAACCTAGTATAAAAACACTCAGGTTTCACCATTTCTTTGGGGCTTGGCTTCCCTATGAAGGCTCCTGTATCATGTAAAACTCATATTGTTACCACACAAAATTGGAGTTCTCTGCCCGATGCACATAAACAGGGCAATTAATTATGGCATCAGGCTTTGGGGGAGAAATCAGCTTTTATTCTGTGAGATTGATATGCAGGGAGACAGGTGGCGTGTGCCCTCAGATCTGTCTCTCTGATTCAGGATTTAGGGCGAAATTTAAGAGGTTAGGGACAACAGGCCGGCACACAGAAATGCTGGTGGGACAGGTTTTGATTGGTGGGCTTCAAGCGTTTACAGTACAGTTCTAAACATTTACGATGAGGTGGGTAAGGAACTTTAACACTGATCTTCCTGAATGAGGGACCTCTCACTTCTGATAAGAGTCCGACTTTCAAGTTCCAGTCATGTCCCAGTCCTTGGGTTCCGTGGAGAGGAGGATCTTTGGTCCCGAGTTTGTTTCAGGTCATGATTTCTTCTTTTGCACATCCCTGGCTATGCGACTTTGCAGATTTTCTGAAAGGCAATTCTGCATCACTCTGTTGAGAGATGGAGTCAGTTGAACTGGTCCTGGAGGGCCTGTGGTTACAATATTAAATAAATTTGGGTGCTTTTTCTCTTGTTAATATGTCTCTTGTTACAGAGCTCCAGCTGAGAACCTAGAAGGGTAAAAATAAAATATTTTTTCCCTCCCTTACAGCAAGCAAGAGAGGAATTAGGAAAAATGCATGCCCCTTCCATACAGACCCCAGCATTTTATGAACGACGTTCTCCAAACCATGTCCACCTGTGAAGGTGCGTAAACTTGAGCGAAGGCCTAGGTGTGCTAGTCACATCATCTGCCTAGGTTAGCACACACCGTGTGGTCTTTCTTCAAGCAATTTGCAGGCTGTCTTCAGATTTCTTACAACGGAAATGCACGTACAACAAAGATGAGGAACGTATGACCTCAGGGGAAGAAAAAGAAGAGAGAGTCCCCTGTAAATCCTTCCATAAGGGTCTCCCTACCTTTAAATTTGTTTCATTGTAAGCCTTACAGCCCAGGCGAATTCCCCATAACACTTTGCCCTGAAGATCATCACCACACATGTTGGTTCCTCCTTCAGAAGCAATTAGCTGGCCAGTCCATATTTAGCTCCTTTCCCAGACAACTCCTTGACTCCCTGAAGCACTTCTGATGTGGTTCTTGGAACTGTCTCCAATGCGCTAGGACTGATCCGCCCCAAGCCAGGAAGATGTTTGCATTGTTTTCACTCAATCTTTCTCTCTCTAAAGGGATAGGACAAAAAAGCATATCTTATTCCATTGTTGCCATTGTCCCATAGCAAGAATCCTTGGAATGGTTCTTACTAAGGAAAAATTAAGCCTGAGTTGGAAAAGTCAAATTGCATTGCTTCAGTAGCCAAGCCTAGACAGACAGAAGACTGTGAAGCATGGGAAGTGTATCTCCAGCTCTTTCTCACTTCCCCATGCAAAGCATCGCTTCTTGCTCTAGCAACCCCCGTTCCCGGTGCTGTCCCCACAAACCCCCACGAGCAAGCCCTACCTTTTTCACGGTCTCTGCCTTCTAGGACTTTTTTATTGCTTCTTTCCCCTTCAAAATTGGACTTCCATCTGTTTAATGGACATTTTTCTTACTTAGGCTAAAGTAATTCACCTAACAGTTTATTTCACTGTCCCAACTGATGTGACAAAGGAATCTGAATCCAAAAGAATGACTGTTACAGAATTTTGAGGTCCCTGTGAGCCACTGCTGAGGTATTCCTTAAAAGGAGCAACTATATTGACTCAGCTCTTCACAGCACATAAAGAAACACCTACCCCTTGTCCAATAGTGATTCAATAACTATTTGCTGATTTCATTTTATGAATAGGAGATGAACCCTTCTGATTCCCATGATCTCAAGTTGAATTGTACCTATAGAAACCAAGAGTCATTTGAAAATGAAACAACTCTGAAGCAAGTATCTGACAACATTTTAGATCACTGCTTACTGTGCATAGGAATCACCTGGGAATTTCATTAAAATGCAGATTTTTTATTTACTAGGTCTGGGGAGGGGCCTGAGATTCTGCTCTAAGGTGATGCCTCTGCCACCATAGCTGGTTTATATCTTGAATAGCAAGGATCTATAGGGTTAGAGTGGAGCTCAGAATAAGAGAAAGGGAAGATGGGATCATTTCTGGATAATTTCCTGGGCAGAGATGGAGATAAGGAGATGGCATTGACTTACACACAAGATGTGGTAGACTATTCAGATTCTCTGAGGAGGGGCCTGTTGCAGTGATTCCTTCTTTCATTCAGTTTTCCTTCATTCAACCAATATTTCTAGTTCATTTATTTATTCAACAAATATTCGTCCCACTCCTGCTGAGTTCCATGGACCGTGCAAGGCTCTGAAGGAGGAAGCAGTTGTCAAGGTTGGCATCACTCTCACAAACACAGAGCTGAGAGGATACACACAAAAACTATGTGGGAAAAGAATAATGGCTACTTTCCATCCAACAACCAGATATCCATAAAACAGCCATCAGATTAAGTATCCTCAAAGAAAATCCCCTGATTTCTAAATTCAGCTGCTTCTTTTCAGTTCTCAAATCAAGCTGCGCGATCACGAGATGGAATCTCATCCTCGGTGCTCAGGGAAGACCTAGTGTGTGCGGTGCATTTGCTTCTTCACAGCTTCAGCTCGCAGCCTCCCGTAACTCAGAAGGTAGAAGACACCCTCCAAAGAGACAGAGTTTATTTTAAAACTCATTCATATTTGTGTGAAGTAATTCAACCCAAATCACTGCTTGCACCCCTACTATGTGCAAAACTGCACTCAGTACTAGGGTCCCCAGAGATGAAAGTGCATAGTCACTGTGCTCAAAGAACTTGGATGGAGGTATTTTAATTTGAACACAATATGGCCGTAAAGTCAGGCCATTTCCATACTTAACAACATGGTAACAGTGACAGCTTCAGTGACCCTAAGGAACATTTCCTGTCCAAGAACCTGGAGCCCATGGTTTGGGGAGACTTCAAGAGTAACTCAGGGATTATACAGCATGACCAAATGGGATTTATCCCAGAAATGCGGTTATTTCAACATAGGAAAATCAATCAGTGTAATACTTTGTATTAACAGAATAAAGGGGTAAAAAAACACATGATCACTGCAATAGATGCAAAAAGGCATTTAACAAAATCCAACACACTTTCATGATAAAAACACTCAGCAAATTTAGAAGGGAGTCTTCTTGACCTGATAACGGGCATCTAAGAAAAACTCACAAGTAACATTTAATGTTGAAAGACTGAATGCTTGCTTTCTAAGATCAGGAACAAGAAATTAGGCAACAAAAAGGAATAAAAGTTACTTAGATTGGAAAGGAAGAAGTAAAACTCTCTCGTATATGGAAAATATTAAGGAACACACACACTCTCACACACAAACTATTAGTATTAATTTCAGTAAGGTTACAGGATACAAGATCAATGTACAAAAACCAATTATGCCATCTATACACTCACAATGAACAATCCAAAAATGAAGTTAAAAACAATTATATTTATGATAACATCAAAAAGAATAAAATACTTAGGAATACATTGAACAAAAGAAATGCAAGTTTCATTCATTGAAAACTATGAAACATCTTTGAAAGAAATTAAAGAAGACCTAAATAAATGAAAAGACATCCTATGATTGAAAATTTAATATTGGTACCATGGTAATACGCTCCTGATTGATCTACAAATTCAATGCAATCCCTACCAAAATCCCACCAGGCTTTTTTGCAGAAATGAACAAATCCCAAAATTTTCAAGAGACTCAGAATGGGCAAAACAATCTTTTTTTTTTTCCAAGGCAGGTTAGCCCTGAGCTAACTACTGCCAGTCCTCCTCTTTTTGCTGAGGAAGCCTGGCCCTGAGCTAACATCGTGCCCATCTTCCTCTACTTTATATGTGGGATGCCTACCACAGCATGGCGTGCCAAGTGGTGCCATGTCCACACCTGGGATCCAAACCGGCAAACCCCGTGTCACCGAGAAGTGGAACGTGGAACTTAACCGCTGCGCCACCAGGCTGGCCCCTAGGCAAAACAATCTTGAAAAACAAAAACCAAGTTGGAGGGCTCACACTTCCTGATTTCAAAGCTACAAACAAAACTACAAAACAAAACAAAGTTACAATAATCAAGACAAGGTGGTACTGGTATAAGTATTACATGTAGATCAATGGAATAAAATTGGGAGTTCAGAAATAAAACCTTAAATTTACCGTAAATTAATTTTGACAAGGATGCCAAAACAATTGAATGGGGAAAAATTAAGCTTTTCAACTAATGGTGCTGAGACAATTGCATATTCACATGCAAACATTGGCCCCCAATGTCACATGAATGAAGTTGGACTCCTACCTCACACCATGGACAAGAATTAGCTCAAAATGGATTAAAGACCTGAACTTAAAAGCCGAATTATAAAACTCTTAGAGGAAAACAAAGGCATAAACTTTCATGACCTTGTATTAGGAAATGGTTTCTTAAATACGATACCCAAAACAAGCAACAAAATTAGAAAATAGATATATTGGACTGCATTAAAATTTAAAACTTTTGTGTTTCAAAGACAACTATCAAGAAAGTGAAAAGACATGCCACAAACTGAGACAAAATAATTTCAAACCGTATATCTTAAGAATTGTATACGGGAGCTATAAAGAACTCTCACAACTCAACAATAAAAGGTAAATAATCCAATATTAAAATGTGCAAAGGATCTAAACAGACCTTTCTCCAAACATACACAAATGGGCAATAAGCACTTAAAAATTTGCTCAACCCCATTACCCGTTAGGGAAACAGAATCAAAACTACAATGAGGGAGAGTGACATCAGCAAAATGGCAGCATAGAAATTTCTAGCACTCATCCCTCCCCCAGAAATATCAATTGGAAGAACTATCCATACAGGAAAATACCTTCATAAGAGCCAAGGATTCTAGGTGAGAGATTTCAGCACCTGGGTGAAGCACAGAAATAAGAAAAGACACATTGAGGAGGGTAGGAAAGACAGGTTCATATTACCCTCATCACCCATGCCCCAAACCCTGGCATCCCAGTGCAGAGAGAGAGACACTCTCCCCACGGGAGAAGGAGAATGAAGTGAGTTCCTGACTTCACTGAGGACTCCAGAGCTGGCCTGTCACAGCACCAGGCTGGCTCCTATAGCCCTAGGTAGCTTCCTGCAGGCTCCCATGAACCCAAGCCCCCAGCTCCTCCTGGTGCCTGCTGGCTCCAGTGGCCTCAGGTGGCTCCCAAGCCCCAGCAGCATCCGTACGTAGCATCAGGTTCCGAGTGGATTCCTACAAACCCAGGCTCCCACCTACCCCAGCACTGGTGGGTTCCTGTGTTCCAGGGCAGGTCCTGTGGCACCAGGTTCTGAATCAGCTCCTGTGAACACAGCATCCCTGCCAGGCCCAGCACAACACTAACTATCACAGACTCAGGCTTTTGAGGCACTCCAGTAAAAGGCCAGATTCCAAGGTCTCAGGTTACAGGAAGGCTCCTGTGGCCCCAGGCTCAAGCCTCACCCTGGCACCAGGCTCACTCCCATGATCACAGCCTTCAGGCTGGCTCCCAGAAAACCAGGCTCTGAGCCCATCCCGGTACAGGACTGGCCCCTGCAGACTCCGAATCCAGGTCCATTCATGCAGACCAAAGTACCAGGCCCATCACCACAGACTTAAGCATCAGGCCCACCCCAAGAACCCAGGCTCCAGACTTGCCTCTGCAGACACAGGCACCAGACCTGCCCATCCAAGGACTTCAGCAGCAAGCTTGCCCATAGACACCAACAGATGGCCCACCTAGAATCTCTGGACAGCCTGAGTGGTAAAGGGCTTCGCCTGCCAAAGTCAGTCTATAAAGACTGGAAGAGGTGCCTACTTCCTCAAATGTGCAGACACCAATACAAGGCCATAGGATCATGAAAAACCATGGAAACATGACACAACCAAAGGAAACTAATAAAACTCCAATGAATGAGCCTAAAGAGCTGTCTATGACCTATCTGACAGAGAATTCAGAATAATACTCTTAAAGAAATTCAGAGAACTACAAGAAAGCACAGACAACTAAATAAAATTAGGAAAGCAATGCATGAACAATATGAGAAGTTCAACAAATAAATAAAAATCACTAAAAATATTTAAAGAACAATGAACATCAATCCATCTCAAACCCTTCTAAAAATATTGAAGTGGAAGAAACGCTCTCAAACTCATTTTATGAAGTTAGCACTACTCTGATACCAAAGCCAGGTAAGGATACTACAAGGAAAAAAACTATAGGCCAATATCCCTAATGAACATAGATGCAAAAGTTCTCAACAAAATACTAGCAAATTGAATTTAGCAGTACAGTAAAAGAATCATACATCATGATCAAGCAGGATTTATCCCTGGGATGCAAAGATGGTTCAACATACACAAACCAATAAATATGATATATCACATCAATAGAATGAAAGAGTAAAAATCATATGATCATCTCAATCGATGCAGAAAAAGCATTTGACAAAGTCCAACATCTATTCATGATACAAAGGCTCAACAAATTGGGTATTGAAGGAATATACCTCAACATGATAAACACCTTATATGACAAACTCACAGCAAACATCATACTGAATGGTGAAAGCTTTCCCACTAAGATCAGAAACAAGACACGGATGCCCAATCTCACCACTCCTATTTAACATAGTACTGGAAATCCTAGCCAGAGCAATTAGGCAATAAAAGAAATAAAAGGCATCCAAATTGGAAAGGAAGAGGAAAAACTGTCTCTGCAGATGACATGCTCTTATATAGAGAAAACCGTAAACACTCCACCAAAAAACTGTTAGAGCTAATAAACAAATTCAGTAAAGTTTCAGGATACAAGATCAATATACAAATTCAGTTGTATTTCTACACACTAACAACAAACTATCTGAAAGAGAAATAAAGAAAACCATCTTATTTACAATAGTATCAAAAAGATACATAGAAATAAGTTTATCCAAGGAGGTGAATGATCTGTACACCAAAAATTACAAGACATTGATAAAAGAAACTAAATAAGACACAATTAAATGGAAAGACATCTTATGTTCATGGATTGGAAGAATTAATATTATTAAAATGGCCATATTGCTCAAAGCTATATTTAGATTCAATGCAATCCCTATCAAAATTCCAATGATAATTTTCACAGAAATAGAAAAAACAATCCTAAAATTTATACAGATCACAAAAGATCTTGAACAGCCAAAGCAATCCTGAGAAACAAGAACAAAGCTGGAAACATCACACATCTTGATAAAAAACTTTATTACAAAGCCATAGTAATCAAAACAGCATGCTATTGCCATAAAAACAGACACATAGACCAGTAGAACAGAACTGAGAGCCAACTCAAACCCATGTACATACAGTTTACTAATATTTGACATAGGAGTCAAGAATACTCTACGGGGAAAAGAGTTTCTTCAATAAATGATGGTGGGAAAACTGAATATTTACATGCAAAAAAAGAAATTGGACCCCTATTTTACACCCCTTACGAAAATTAACTTGAAATAAATTAAAGGCCACCTGTGAAACCCAAACTGTAAAACTACTAGGAGAAAATCTAAGGGAAAAGCTCATGGACACTGGTCTTACATAAAGCTGGGAGAGAAAAACACAATGAGATACCACCTCACTTCCATTAGAATGGCTATAATTTTAAAACAAAGAAAAAAGGAAAGGAACAAGTGTTGGCAAGGATATGGAGTAATTGGAACCTTCATACATTGCTGGGGAGAATCCAAAATGGTGCAACTGCTTTAGAAAACAGTTTGGTAGTTCCTCAAACAGTTAAACATAGAGTTGCCATATCACCAGTGTTGAGCAGAGTTCCATGTACCAGTTACTAATACCAGGAAAGGACTCTAAACACTTCTGCCCATTGCACCTTCCAGTCTTGGTATCAGAGTCACCAAGGAAATCACAAGGCAGTCAAGCACTGGATGAACAACATTTTACTTACACAGAGAAAAGACAGAGCAAGACAATCCTCATTAGTGGGTATTGGTCTCCCATAGCCAGTGGGTTTCTCCCAGCAGCTGCACAGGGCAATTCACTTACATGCACCCCTCTTGTGCTACAGTGGAAGGACCCTGTCCTCTCCCCACAGAGGACAGATATAGCAGAGGGGTTGGCCAGGTACCATATGACGCACACACTTTAAGCAGAGACAAAAGAACACTTATTGAGCATGTAACAAGAAAAGATGTTTCTACACAAGGTTATAAGTTTAGCACAGGTTTTGTGGGTTCTTTCTCTCTTGATAAGAAAGCTCCAAGTCCAAGGCCTGCTCATCTGTGGCCAAATGGGGATCAAAAGACTACACGCGTTAGACTGCATTTCCCAACAGCAGCATATATCCAAGAGAACTGAAAACATACGTCTCCGGAATAACTTGTACACAAATATTCAACGCAACATTATTCCTAACAGCCCAAAAGTAGAAACAACCCAAATATCCATTATCTAATGAATGGATAAACAAAATATGGCATATCTATATAATAGAACATTATCTAGCCATAAAAGCAAAAGAAATACTGATATAGGTTACAACATGGATGAACTTCTGTGCAGTAAAGAATATAAGCTTACCTAAAGAGAGATCTGGCCTTTGCCCTTGGCTCCTGGGAGGTAACTCTAGGCCCTTAGAATGTCCTACTAGATAAAAAGTGTTTTTGTTTGCTGTAGGGCCTTGGGCTAGGCAGATTCTAACAATGGAATTCAGGGTAGGGGCTTGGGGACACATAGTATTAGTGGACCTGTTATATAAAGCTGGGACAAAAAAACAATGAGATACCACTTCACGTCCATTAGAATGGCTATAATTTAAAAAAAAAAAAAAAAAGGAAAGTAACAGGTGTTGGTAAGGATGTGGAGAGTACTAGTTGGATGTGGCAAGTATTAGTTGCCCTCTGAAGACTGGAGACTAAGGTCACATGTGGGTAGTCACACAGGTTTGCATGATCGAGCCACAGTACAAACTGGACACCAAGGCTCTGGTGAGCTCCTCCAGTTGGCAATACTCTATGGGCACTGTCACACATCGATGACAGGAAAGTAATGCCATCCATGACTACATAGGGAGAGGACAACTGGAAGTCCTGTGTTTGGAACTTTCCTGCCCTATGCACTTCTTCCTTTGGCTGGTTTTACTGTGTATCCTTTATCCCATAACCATGAGTATAACAGCTTTCAGTGAGTTTTATGAGGCCTTCCAGCTAACTGAGAGTCTTGGGAACCCCCAAACTTGTAATCTGCAGCAGAAGTGAGACTGATCTTGCAAACTATTCCTTCTAACTTCTCAACTTTGAAAAGATTATGCTAAGTGAATGAAGCCAGACACAAAAGGCCACATATTATATTATTCTATTTTTATGAAATGTCCCAAATAGGCAAATCCATTGAAATAGAAAGTAGATTAATGGTTACGAGGAACTGAAAAAGTGGGAAATGGGGAGTGACAGCTAACGGGCACAGTTTTCTATTTGGAGTGATGAAAACGTTTTGGAACTAGATAGTGGTGATAGTTGCACACCTTTGTTAACACTCTAAAACCTACTGAATTGCACACCTTAAAAGGGTCAATTTTATGGTGTGCGAATTTTGTCAAAAAAAAAAGAGCTTAGGATTGGTACCCAGTAGGTTACACTTGACCAGGCTCAGAGATGAAGAAGAAAATGAGGATTGACTGGAGCTGGTAATCCACCTAGCCTAAGGGCACTCATGAACATAAAGCCTTACTGGGGGCTAATTTGTCAGCATCCCTCGTGTGACTTCTCATGAGAGACTCCAGTGAAAGAGGCTAAGGGAGCAGCAGTAACAAACAGAAGTCAACAGCTGGACTCTGCTCCCCCATTTCACCAGTACCCTTTGGATAAGCAGTGCAATTCAGTGTCAGTTTCTCCATAAAACACTCTTGTTTAAAAAAAAAAACATCTTTCTGCTTGTGTTTCTCATTAAAATGCCACCTTTGAGTCATTCAGAAAGGGTCAGGTTGGATGTTGGTTCTAAAACCTTTGACAGCTACTGTAATTACCTAGAGGTTTGATAACAGTGATGGCTCTCACAAGTTTAATTTTGAAGTTTCTGCCAAGCCATTAACATGTAACCAGAGCACAGATATCAAAGGAAATTAGCAATGAGGAGAAAACCAATCTCATCTACCTCCCGACTGTCACCTCTTCCCTGGGCAAGGACATGTGCTCCTTCTAAGTTGACATTTCCTGGTATACTGAGAGGAGCCTGGGGTCTGATCTCTAGTTCTGTCACTAACTAATCACATGGTCTTGGGCAAGTTATTAACCATTTTTGGTATTCTTAAAAATGGGATACCGTTGCCTCTCCTGCTGTACTCTCTGGCCAAGCGTCATCTTGACAACACCATTCTATAGATAATTTCTGTAGAGTGAGGCAGGCCAAGGACAGATGTGTGCACAGGGCACTCCAAGAACACCCTGAGAGGGCAGTCATTGAGCTTAGCATTGGATAGGGAAAGCTGCCTGCACACAGCTAGAAATGGATTAAAATAAAACATGGAGTTGAGCACTTTTAGGGAATATAAGAGAAAACATCTTAAAAACATTTTTAGGGGCCAGATTCGTGGCACAGTGGTTAAGTTCGCACATTCCGCTTTGGTGGCCTGGGGTTCGCTGGTGCAGATCCTGGGTGCGGGCATGGCACCACTTGTCAAGCCATGCTGTGACAGGCGTCCCACATATAAAGTAGAGGAAGATGGGCATGGATGTTAGCTCAGGGTCAGTCTTCCTCAGCAAAAAGAGGAAGATTGGCAGCAGATGTTACCTCAGGGCTAATCTTCCTCAAAAAAAAAAAAAAATTTTAAAGGGTGTTCTAATTGATTGTGACTCAGCTGCCATAGTGGCAATTTCACCTCTTCCAATGTCATTTAATCACATTTAATTCCTTCTTTCAATCCTTACAACAAACATTCCAGAGGTTGTTATACTCTCCGTTCTACAGATGAGAATACTGAGCTCACAAAGTTTACGTACTTGCTTAAATTTCACTTGACTGGTCAGTGGCAGAGATGGGCTTTCAATCATAGTTTTCTGATGAAATCACCCACGTTCTGTCTACCAGACCAGTGGCTCTCGGATCTGACAATAATCAAAATTGCCTCAGGTGTTATGAGGCTCGACTGGCACAGGACCCACTGCTACATCCTGCTACCTATCTATTCAATCCTTAGGGGAGTTTTTAAAACACAGGGTTCCATCTTGCATGTTTTCCCTGGCTATTCTTTTCCTAGAGAATGCTCTGGATCAAGCCCAGGAGGCAGTGTAGTGTAGTGGGCAAGTCCATGAATTTGGAGCCAGCTGGAATCTTTGCTAGCTATACAATCTTAAGCAACTTATTTGACCTTGTTATGCCTTTGTTTACTCAACGATGCAATGGGAATAATGCCTCCTTCAAAGGATTGTTACAAAGATTAAACCAGTTAACGATATGTCGACGAAAATAATCCATATCCAATCTATAAATGAAAAATTTGGGTGAGTTTATTCTGAGCTTAAATCTGAGGATTATAACCCGGGAGAGTCTTTCCACAAAGGAACAGAGCACTCCAAAGAAGTGGGGGTATAAGGGTGGTTATATACCCTTAAAGAGGATGTTTCACATAGGATTGAAATGTCCCTCCCACAATAGTCGTGAGACTGCTCTGTCCGCACAGCGATTGATGGAAATAGCAGGTAGGTCTTCTGTCTCTGTGAACACAGCAGGGTGGCAGTCTGTTGTCTCCAGCTGGGTGGTCACAGGTGAGCTGGGAGGTGAGTGCAGCAATCAGTTCCTAGCCTAAAGAAAAATGCTAATGTCGGGGGGAAGTTGCATCTTTATCTCAAGGGCCTTTGTTCTGGCCAAAGGAAATGTCTAAGCAGATATGCAATGCGTGCTCAATAGCCATTCAGGCCCTTTTGGAGGAAAAAAAAAGAAGTCAGGCCGAATTAGGTTTATACCAAATGGCTTCCTCATATACTCCAATATATCCTATTGCTTGCCATTTTTATTTGTCAGATATAAAATGGTTAACAAAGTGCTAGACACAGGGTAAGCGTGCCCAAAATTCTGCCTTGTGTTGTTCTATCTCACCCTCCTTAGAGGAGAAGGAAAAGAAGGGAAAGGAGCCGAAATCCAAATCCATTTAAACAGTCTGTCCCTGATAAGGATGCCAGTCAGTGACAGCTCTTCCCACGTGACCTTCCATCTAGCACTCAAATATTGCCTCTACGGATCCAGAGGTTTCCTGTGAATTTGTTTTCCAAATTAACTTAGAAATGTCAACGGAAAGTTCATGCCACTTCAAAATTAGAAACCCAAATGTTGATGAAAATCCAATTCAATCACTATTTAATGATCACCTACTACGTGCTAGACACTGGGAGACAAAGAGAGACAAGCAGGACACAGACCCTGCCTTTGAAGAACTCATGGTTCATTAGAGAGGGTCAGATAAGACCATAAATGATCATACTATAAGGTGCAATAATGTTACCAAAACTAAAGTGTGTTTGCTTCCTGGCGAGTTGAATCAGACTGTCCGCCAGAAGTAGTTGTCACACAAAGTAAAGTATGTTTGTAGCAAATAGGAGACCACGTGGAATCATTTTCAAAGTCATGGCTCTCCCCAAACACCAGAAAGCAGGGGCGGGTATTTGCTTGCACATGCTCAGTTGGAAAACATCCTTCCACATACACTGCAGGTTACGGTAAGAAGGCCTAATCTCCTCCCAGAGAGGAGATCTTAGCATTAAAAATGAGGCAAACAGCACTGGTGGGATAGTGGCTAAGTTCACATGCTCTGCTTTGGTGGCCCGGGATTCGTGGGTTTGGATCCTGGATGTGGACCCACACACGATTCATCAAGCCATGCTGTGGAGTGGTCCCACATACATAATAGAGGAAGATTGGCACAGGTATTAGCTCGGTGACAATCTTTCTGAAGCAAACAGAGGAAGATTGGCAACAGATGTTAGCTTAGGGCCAATCTTCCTCAAAAAAAAAAAAAATAAGGCAAATGTCAAAGGTCATAGGTGTTTGCCTTTGTGGTGGGTCTTGGTCTGGTCGAGGGTGGCTAGGGATTGCATCTCCTAACATAACAAAAAGGAAAAATAAAATTGGAAAAACAGTTAAATGCTTCCAAACCCACCCTTGAGTTCCTGGGGCAATTAGTCAGTGACAATGGGAGAAGCCCCATAAGAGAACAGAAAAGTGCTCTGAGAGTCCCAGGGAGGGAGGCGTTACCTCCATTTTGATAGAGATTTCATGAAGAAGAAGAATTCACATGACTTTGAAAGATAAGAAGGATTTTAACAAATGAAGGGAGCAGAGCAGGAGGAGATGTCAAGAGAACATCCCAGCTGGAGGGAACGGCATCAACCAAGGCAGGGAGATGGAGCAGGGAGGTCCGATTGGAGAACATCAAGGAGTCAACTTCGTCTAGCCCTAAAGCAAGAGATGCATATGTATAAGTGGTGGGGGAAAAAAACCCAGGAGAGATGGGTGGTGGCCACATGTGCAAGCTTTAAATTCTGGGGGTGGAGGAAGGGCAGAGGTCAACTCAATTTAAACATAAAGAGCCAATGGAGAATTTTGAACAGCAGGGGTGATAAGATTGGAGTTTTGATCAGTCTATTATCATGTTGTAAATAATAATACTCACCCCTCAAGAGGTGATGAGGACGAAAAGAGCCCAAATCAGTAAAGCATCTGACAAAAGTGATTAAGTGCAAAATTAATTCTAATTCTCTTCTCCCTTCTCTAGCACCCAGGAAATCTGTTGTTTCTGAAACTGAATGTCTGACACCTGCAAAATTGGGCCAAAGAGTCTTGTGAAGACTCTGCTGGCTGTGAATTTCTTCTTCCTTCCCAGAATCCAACTAGAGAAGGGGTCACCCTGTGACCGGGGCCTAGAAAATCCCCAGGTGGAGGCCAGAGGCTAAGCTTTATGACCTGTCGTCATTTGCCGAAGCCTGAGGAACTTAGAATTCCACAGCTTATCCGCAGCCAGCCTCGCACCCCCTGCTAAAAGCCAGCCTGCAGGAAAGCTGGCTCCTCTCATCTTTTTTAATATCTCTCTTTAGAGGCTCGTTTTGACTGACCAGCCAACGTCACTTGGCATTCAGGAACCGTGCCTCCCTCATCCTCCCCACTGCACTGAGACTGGAGAATGATTTGGGGGGTTTTAGCCTTTCATTTCCCCCCCCTCTCCTCTTCTCCTGCTGCTGGGAGTCTTTTCTTCCTGATAAGAACCTTCCAGCAGCTTCATCAGAGCCATTGTTAAGAGAAGGCGAGTCTTCTCACAATGGATACCTGATGACTTCTCCTTTCTGCAGACAAATCAGCCCTTGGAGAAAGGTCTCATTATTGCTCTGGTGCCATTATTCTGAACGTGCCGGCTCAGGGCCCCTCACTCAGGCCCAACGGGGAAGGGAGGGCAGAGGGAAAGAAAAATCCTGTCTCTTGCCATTCACTTTTTAAAAATGTGGCTGTGAAAATACTCTCTTTCCCTACTAATGGGATTTGAAGGAGACACAGCTTCCGCATCTCCTACCCTCACACATTCTCACAAAGTCCTTTATAGACTCCAACGTTAACTGTGCGTTTCTGGGGTTGCTCCTTTCTTGTCCAGCTCAGGGTGTTTCATCTCCCCAGAGATCAAAATGCACTGACCTCTGCCCTCTCAAGCATTTCACAGTGTCTTAATATCGAAACACCACTCTTTCCGTCCTTCGCCCCTCCTAGGTAATTTCTCTTTTCTTTTGTCCTCACATCTGCAGGTAGCTCCCATCAGCTCACTCAAAAAACCACGAATTAAGAATCCATTGAGGTTAAGGCACTGGGATAGTCTCAGTGGGGGATAAATTACCTCTCAGCCCTCTCTGTCCACATTTCTGTGTACCAGAGATCAGGGACAGACACTTTCATTATAAAAGGCCAATGCCGCGCAAGGCCTTTCACCCACTGGACTTACTTGTGACGTCCTCCAAGTAACAGACACTCACCAGAGTAATTATGTAATGACAGCTACTCATTGGGGAATATTAAATCTAGATTTCCTAACGCAACTCCCCCGAAATTTCAAGACTAAATCCAATGAATTCCTTTCTTACTCAATCTTTGCCTCTTGGAAAAGGGGAAATAAATTATTTCAAGTCAAACTGAAAAGTGAACATACAGATATTCACTAATAAGGGGAAAAAAATGTATTGGCTAGAAAAGGGGAATGGTAGAGATCTCCATTCTTAGGCAAGAAAAAAAGAAAGAGAGACAGATTTAAAGTTATAACTGAATCATTTGTTGGAAGAAGAGCAAATACTGTAGGTTTTGCTAATATTGACCTCTAAATCAGAGAATTGGAAGGACCAGTAGACAATTTTAAACAGAATTAAAGGCATTGATTTTGGTAAATGAATATGGAAAGCCAACATGGTTTGGATAGTGGAGCCACACCCCTCTCCCTGTCTCCTTTCATCCCTGTCACCCTCGAGAAGTTAGCAGAGCCCACTCTCCACAGCCCGTGCCAAGGGAAGGGGGTCCCACATCTTGAGACTCTAAGGCTCCTCTGCAGGAAGTGGTACTTTGGCTGCAGAATCTCTCCTTTCTAACTGTTGAATTAAGTTCATGGCATCTCTTCTCACACTGAGGGTCTCCTTTATTTGCTTTTTTATCTTTGGCTATATTTCAGCAAGCTGGGGTCATTGAGTAAGTGACATTTTCCATTAGTCCTATTAAAGATTAATATCCAAATGCTAAGGGAAGAACTGAAAGTGGAGATTTTCCTTTAAGCAAACAGACCATTTCAAAGGGGGTTCACAAAGATTCACACGGAAGTTCATACAGAATCACTAGAAATAAGTAAGATAGAAACAAGCCTTGATGCCACCCCCTAACCTCCTCTCCCCAGTGGGAGAAATGGGGAGCATCCCTGGTCCAGGGTTAAGCTCTCACAGTTCCAAACAGGGTGAGGACCATGCTGATGGATGGACATTGCCCTGGGAGCCTGTGAATTCTTAAAAAGTGATGATTCCTCTTTGGTCAAGGAGGGACATCAGTTCTGCTGGCAGGTTCCAGAACGGACAGGCACACTAGGATGCCCCAGAGGGAAGTTGCTACCTAGAAGTAGGCATGGCCCTTAGGTTAGGTATTCATGTGCTGGGCATCCATGCTAAGAATTGCACTAATTCTTTCAAATTATATCCCTAAAATTCTGCCACTTTCCAGATCAAATATAGCATTTGCACCTAAATTCAAAGAACAACACTATAATAGAGTTGAATCTCTTTGTACCTCGGTTTCTTCATTTAAAATATTAATAAGAATAGTTCCTGCTTCTTTAGGTTACGATGATGATGAAGTGAGATTATCCAGCTGGGCACTTGGAACTGTTCTTGACGTGTTCCAGGGCTCACGAAATGTTGTCTAATATTATTGTTGCTGCTGTTGTTACAAATTAAATTGTATAAGCCTTAACTTATTTAAAGTAGAAGCTGGTGTCTAATTGGAGAAAGAGTCATTTCAAGGCTTAGGTCCCACAAAAAAGAAAGTTTTCTGAGGCATTGTTATTGTAGGGGACGAAGACATTTCCTCTTCCCAAATGTGGGTTCGTCTGGCCGGAGAATGAATTAAATTCACATGAGACAGAATAGCAAGAGAAAATTAAACAAAGCTTTATGAGGAGCCATGGCCCGGGGCCTTTCTTCCCGAAGGAAGAAAGGGCACCGAAGAAGTGGGGTGCACAGAGTGGTTATATACCCCCAAACAGGGTGTTTCACATGTGATTGAAATGTCCCTCCCACAATAGTCACGAGGCCATTCTGTCAGCACAGAACTCGATGGAAACGACAGATAGGTCTGCTGCCGCAGGGTGGCAGGTGTGTTGCCTCAGGCTGGGGGGGGGGTCACAGATGAGCGCTGCAATCAGTTCCCAGCCTAAGGACAGATGCTTAATCCTTAAGAAATGCCAAAGTTGGGAGGGGGAGGGAAGTCAGTTACAGGAGGTTACCAGACTACCACAATAAAATGCAGATTTTAAGTCCTTGCCTTTGGTATTGATTAAGAGTTTTTAGAGAGAAAGTCATCTCCTTTCTTCTTCCTGGTACAGAGAGGGAGGCACCTTTTACAGATAGAGATTTACCTTACAAATGTAAAGGTGTCCTAACAAAGGGCAAGTTCCATTCCTCAGAGCCTCCTTCCCTGTCCCAGTTTATCAAAAGCAATCAGCCTCAAATAATCCTGATGCCAAAGAGACATATCTTGGGGTGGCCAATTCCAGGTCCCCACATTATCAATACACATCCAAATAAATGAGGCAACACAATATCATGTCTTCCTTTAGCAGGACATTCTTTTTCCGAGTCTGTTTCACTTTGACCTAAAAGGGGTGGTAATTTACAGTCTCAATAAGAGCATGCTCAGTGGGTGGCAGCGAAAGTCTGGTACAGTTCCCATAGCCTGGAACATTCTTGACAACAAGTAGAAGTTATCCAAAAAATTAAAATACAAGATTATCTGCAAGCTGTACATTGATAATCAAAGGTTAGTGTGTTATTCTCACTCAGATGAACAGAGGTTCAAATTGTTCAGCAGGGTAGTGGAGTGGTAGAGACCGCATGCTGAGAGTTTCTGGTTTTGGTAGAGCGTGCCTTCCACAGATGGTGGCAGATAGAGGGACTCCGGGCAGGGAGTGGTGACATTTACCATTACTGGCAACCCAACTGGCGCACAAGTTCTCTAGTGGACGTGGAGAGCAACTAACTCTCTAGCTCCATGTTTTACGAATTATAGCACAAGAATCACCCATCTGTATAGATAGTAGTGATAGTTCCACAATAGTGTGAATGTATTTCATACCAGTGAATTGTACACTTAGCAATAGGTAAAATGATACATATTAGGTTTTGTATATTTTACAACAATAAAAATAAGAACTACCCATCTTCAGCCCAGAAGATATGATATCACAGCAACACACCTACCCACAAGATGATAGGACAAAACAAGGAGTAAATCCATTGGTGAGAAAGTTGACCCAAAGAAAAGGAAGCTGGCCTATCAGTGGTTTCTATCAACTGCTGTTGTGATTTACGTAAACCCTCTTACATATGCTGGGAATTGAAAACTAATAATCAGGAAAGAAGTTATCTCCACAGTTTGGAAAGGTAGCCAGAGAGAGAAAATAGATTCTGCCTGGAAAATGTTATTTACCCAATTAAGACAACTGTTTACCGTGAGGCCCAGTTTCTTGGGCCACGTTCTCTGCGGTATGGTTGAGGTTGAGTGGGGCTTCCAGCCCAAGTTCATGGTCCTTCAAGGCTCCTGTTAAGATGGCCATTGATTCCTCTTTTCAATGAGACTAGTTTTGCCAGGAATGGCAAGATTGCCAGCGACCTCACATCTTTGCCACCACTCACATAATTGCTACTGAGTCCGCAGGATGAGGTGGGGATTCTTGGAAAGGCACCTGCTGTGCCCTCTAGTGGCAGCTGTGTTCTCATGTGGTTCTTTGAAGGAGAGGGAAATATAGTCTACCATTACTGAAGGTCTGACTTCTAGTCATTTTCCTTACGGGACTCCTCCTTGATTGAGAGAGTGCTCTCAGGGTCACTGCAGAGAGGAACCCTTGATGCCCTATATTTCACTGTCTGTACCCAGGAATTCAGGGCATTTCACAAGATCCTCATCATCTTCTTCCTTTATTTTTGAGTGAAGTCCAAGAGCATACATGCAATAGAAATTCTAGAAACTATTCTGGACATACAGGTCTCCAGGGTATAGAGGTAAACCAAATGCTAACAGTTTCTGTGGCAGAAACTGGCCTTAGCTCACCAGCCCTGTTTCTTCTTCCCAAGCCTGTGTCTGGACTGTGTCTGCCTGCCAGCCTGCAGTTGGATTTGGCCAGTGACTGAGTTCTAGCTCCTGAAAAGCATGAAGAAATGAGAAATGCCACTTTTAGGCCCACAAAAACTCCCACACTTGGTCCTCCATTCTTTTATTTTCCCCCCTCTTATGCTATCTAAATGGAGAAGGGCAATGGAACCATAACATGGAACACCACCCAGGGAAGAACATGGACATCAGCCTGTGACATGGCTCATTGTATTAAGCCACTAAGGTTTGGGGATTGTTTATTACAGCAGCAAGTATTCCTTGGCCTAACTAGTATAGTGACCCTTGTTCTATTTCCAACATAGCTTGCTAATAAGAGAAATGGTGATGCACATAATAAAAGAAAAGGTAATAAGGAGGAAAAAGTTATATATCTTTGCCATAAAAAAAAATCCTTGCTTAATGATACGAAAGGCTTCCAGTAAGCTGAACATACCAGAAATGATTGTTAAGCAAATTGTAGTTCCATAATGATAACTATTGTAAAACCAGTTATATGTTTTTCTAAAGACAAAACAGTCCCCTATGTGATAAAATTGCCTGCTTAAGGATATAAAAAATCCTTTATGAATCAAATTTATAAAAGGACAGCTGAATAACATATCACAATGATACACTATCAAAAGCTATATAGAAATGATCAATAACATTGTGCCTCATTCTAGATTGCAAAAGAAGTATCTGCATTATATCAATTGGAAAACACTATTCAGCTGCCAGGATTTCACTATAACAACCTCATCAGGGAGATTCTGCCCTTTTGTCCAATGGTGGCAATGAGGAAAAGCTGGCCGACCATCTGGCGAGGATGCTGTCTGGTATGCAGGTCTGCCCTGGGTGGATACTGGCTGGAAGACATCTCAAGCCTCTTTAAACCCTGGGAGTTTGTGTCCTAGGAAAGGAGCCAAATGATTTTGCACAAACTCCAAATTCCTTAAGTTTCACAAATGCTGTTTTTGGACTTCCTGGAATGTGAAGACTTATTATGTGAAAATTCCCAATTCTAAATAAGTAATGCAAAAAGCAAACAAACAAATAAAAAAGCCCACATTTGCATGTAATGAGGTCTTCCTAGCTGTTTCCCTGATGCTCTTTTGGAAAATAAAATTATACTGACTTTGCATTACCTGAACTCTTACTAACTCTGGGGTAAAGGGAGGGTGGGAAGAATGTGGATTCTTTCATCCTAAAGAGCTACCAGCATTTCAAAAGCAGGAAAGTCATTTTGCAACTTCCCTGTATATCTGGGAGGGGAAATGAATTTGAAATAAAGTAAATGGCTAAAAACTAGTGTTAATTGAAGATCCATCAGAAATTAACCTATATTACATCTGAAACTGTAGTGCTAATTGATGGAAAGCTAGGATTCAATTTAAAAGCAGATGGTTCACACGTAAATTTTCACAACTCAAGTAATAGAAAAGATTTGATACCCTGCCATATTTGTTTAACCCTTCAATATTCAAGAATGGACCCCCTCAAAGACACACATGTGAAAGAAGGAAAGTTCCTCTTTCCTTTTATTGGTTTAATTTCAGTGGGTGCCTATGTTGGAGATGGAGGTAGGGTAGGGGCAGGGTCTGGGCAGTGAGAAGATGCATACATATTACCAAACATAAATTGCCAGTAAGCGTTCTGTTTAACTGCTGTTGCACAAGAAATCTTGGTTCCCAGCAAGGAGAAATTTGCAGGCTGGTCGCATTCATCACCACGAAAAGCCCTGGGTTTTATGCTGCTGTTGTGTTTGGTGGCTTGTTTTAATTAGGGACTGGGAAATTGATCAGTTTTAGCCTACCAAGCACGGATTCGGGCTTAGGTTCTTCTTTCTTTCCCCACCATTTTCAGAATTAATTTCTACAATTCTTTAGCTGCATCAGCTCTTTGACCCTGAGTTCACCTGAATCCAAAACAGCTGGTTGAGTTGGTCAATGCAAACAAGCAAATTCATAAAATAAAGTCAAGAAAAATCACTATTTCAGTCAAAAAGTTGATCTAAATGCAGTACAAAGAGCTTATAAAGTCCACTCCTTTAATGAGAAGCAAACAGCTGTGAAAAGAATTGACTCTGAAGGCATCTTATCTAAGGCAAAATTTAAGATAAGACAAATGTTTTTAAAATGTCACTATCTTAACAACCTAAAAAGCCTATGGCACAATTTCCATGTGTGTCCTTTTAACAGTGAATGAATTTAGCATTCTGTAAACACTTGCCTGTATTTCTGCTCTCCACCCCAATACACACGCACACAAAACAAGAAAAAGCCACCAGTTTTAGATGCAAAGATTGCACTTTTTCCTAAACAGATACATTCATTGTTTAATGGGACCCATTATTTTGAAAGCAAATAAATCCTTTAGTTCTTAAGATGATATCAAGTTTGACATTGACTTGCATTTCAGAAAACACTCGTACACATGTGGCCTGGAATTGAAAACAAGAAAAAAGGAGGAGGAGAGGAGAAGGCTTTAAAAAGAGAAGATCTCTACACTGCCTATAAAGCATAGCTAAACACTACCTGGCTCATTGTGAGGCCTCTCTGATTGATGAAACATGTGAATGGACATGGAATATGTTGTCAGTGCTTCAGTTATTCCTGGTATATTAGAGAGAGCAGTGGAAGAGGACGAAGGGACATGGGTCTGTTCTCAGCACCAACCAGCCATATGTGACCTTGACCAAGCCCCTCACTCTCTATGGGCCTCCAGTTCCTCATATAGAATAAGGGGATTCATCCAGATCAGAGCTGCCCACAATGAGTTCGTCAGAAACTCTAGTTTCACAGGCCATAGTATAAGGTGAAACAATAAAAACATTGAATTAAATTAAATGATTCTATAGTCAAAGAAATTAGGAAAACACTGGGTTAGACGAAGTCAAGCAGGTGTCTTTACTGCAGAACCTTTCAGTCTTCCTGGCACTCTTTATCATATTGTAACCAAGGGCCCTCCAGGACCAGTTCAACCGACCCCATCTTATCAACAGATAAATTAAGAAATTGTCTTTCAGAAAATTAGCAAAGTCACATTGCCAAGGCATGAACAGAAGAAGAAATATTGACCTGAAATGAACACAGCACCAAAGATTCTCCTCCCGACAGAACCATAGGACCAGGACATGGCCAGAACTTAAAAGTCGGACTCTTATCAGAAGCAAGGAGTCCATCATTCAGGAAGATCTAGTGTTAAAATTCCTTCCCCATCTCGTCATCAATGTTTAGAACCTCACCATAAATGTTTAGAACCTTACCATAAATGCCTGAAGCCCACCAATCAAAATCTGTCCCACCAGCATTTCCTCATTCCAGCCTGTTCTCCCTAACCTCTTAAATTTCATCCCAAATCCCGAATAGGGGAGACAGATCTGAGGGCACACGCCACCTGTCTCCCTGCAGATTGATCTCACAGAATAAAGCTGATTTCTTTTCTCAAAAGCTGATGCCATAATTAACTGGCTTTTTTATGTGCATCAAGCAAGAGAACCTGAATTTTGTGTGATAACAATACTGCATTGTAATTTTCTTCCTGGCATATGCTGCTGCCCTGTTTATTTAGTGTATCACCCACTCACCCCCTCCAATTAGAATGACAGCTCCATGAAGGCCTTGTTTGCTATGAAAGACAGCAGAGTGTTGACTAGAGCCAGCTTCATGAGTGTGTGACCCATGCAGTCCTGCAGTGCCCCGTGCTCAGATGGGCCCCAGGTTTGGTTTAATGCCCTGCTGTTGTTGTATTGGAATTCTTCATTTTTTTTATTGGTCACATTGGTTTATAACGTTATATAAATTTCAGGTGTACATCATTAAATTTCTACTTCTGTATAGACTGCATCTTGTTCATCACTAAGTCTAGTTGCCATCCATCACTGTACACACGTGTCACCTTACCCCTTTCACTCTCCCCCCATCCCCTTCCCCTCTGGTAATCAGCAATCTGTTCTCTGTATCTATTCATTTGTTTATTTGTTTTATCTTCCACATATGAGTGAAATCATACGGTAATTGTCTTTCTCCATCTGACTTATTTCACTTAGCGTAATATCCTCAAGTTCCATCTGTGTTGTTGCAAATGGCAAGACTTTGTCTTTTTTATGGCTGAGTAGTATTCCATCGTGTATGTGTGTATATATATATATATATATATATATATTTACACACACACACCCCACATCTTCTTTATCCATTCATTCATTGATGGGCACTTAGGTTGCTTCCAGGTCTTGGCTATTTTAACTAATGCTGCAATGAATGAAATTCTTAATAATTTTTGAACAAAGGACCTCAGATTTTCATTTGTCACTGAGCCTACAAATTATGTAGCTCATTCTGGTATGAACTAAAAACACAGACTCTAGACACAGATAACCTGACTTTAAAGCCCAGTTCTTCCACTTACTACTTGTTTGCTTTTGGGCAAGTTAGTTTGACCTCTGTGACCCTGTTTCCTCACCTAAGTGGGGATGATAATGATAGGACGTGCTCATACAGTCAGTGCAAAGTTTAAATGAGTTAGTATAATAAGTAGGACACTGTGAATCGGGTCTGGTACATTGCAAGTACCATATAGGCCTGAGATATTGCAGCCCACCCCTAACACCAGAATAAGGTCTGGCACAGAGTAACATGACATAAACATTTATAAATTAATGAGTACCTATGCCATGATGTTCATGCAAATCTTTCCAAAAGGAAAATACAGTATGTACTCGACCCCATTGTGTGTCATTTGACTTCAGAAACTGTACTCTTACAAAATTCAAAAAGTATACAGTGAAGGTTTCTTTTCCTGACCCTTTCTGCTAGCCACACCACATTTATCCTTGGAGACAACCAATGCTAGAAATTTCTTAAGTATATTTCAGATAGTCTACGCAGAAACAAGCAAATGTAGTTTTTTCCTATTTTTACATAAATGATAGCATATATGGCAAAACATATATACACACATACATAAAACATAACGTATAAAACTTATCCATATATGTTTTGCTATATATATATATTTGCTATACATGTATAGTATATATGTGTGTAAGTAGACATACTTGGATTTTTTACTTAGTATACCTTGGAGACAGTTCTAAGATCCTTGACAATCTCCTTATGGATACATTATATGACACTATACAGATGTACCACAAGTTACTTAAGGAATCACCCACTAAAGAATATTCAGATTGTTTCCAATCTTTTGATATGAACAGCATCGTCATATAGATTTATTATTGTGTAATTACAACTGTAGAATAAATTCCTAGAAGTAGAATTGCAGAGTCAAGGATGTACAGGTTTGTAAGTTTGGTATATTTTTGCCAAAGCCCTTACTAACGCTGTATGGTAGAGCCATTTTCCACACCCTTATCGATGCAATGCATCCTCAAACTTTAGAACATTTACTCACTGTATTTCAAACAAATATCAGTTTCATTTTAACTTGGATTTATCTTATTATAAATAAAATTAGGCATCTTTTCCTATATTCAAAGAAGCAATCCTTTTTTCCTTTCTTTCTTTTTCTTTCCTTCCTTCCTTCGTGTATGTATGTGAACTCCCTGCATATCCTCTGCATGCTTTTGTATCGAGTTAAACTATTTAAAAGTATATTGTGACTTTATTATTAAATTGTAGGACTTCTTCTTCTACTTGGGAAACAAGCCTTTTTGTGGTATGAATTGAAAATAGTTTACCAGTTTATTGGATTTCTCTTTTTTACTTTTTTGTAATAGTTTATTACATGCTCAAATTTTCATTTTCATGAAGTCAAATTAAGAGTGCACACGTGTAACCATTTTGCTGTACTGCTTATCTGAGCTCGCCATGTGGCATGTACTAATAGATCCCATGTAACTTCCTCTTACTCTCATGAAGAAGATCTCTCTCTTATCCCCAGTTTACAGGTGAGAAAAATGAGGTTTAAGGTGGATAAGAAACTACTCAGACACTGAGTAAGTGGCAGAGCTAAGATTTAAACCCAGCTCCTTTGATTAGAATCCATTCTTTTAGCTTCCTTACTGTGCTGCTTCCTCCAATACCTGTGAGATCCATGGGAGGTGAGCTTGCCTTTGTTTTCTGCATTCTTATAGTACCTAACACAGGGCTAGGCATATAAATGCTCACTGATTGAAGTACTGTTTTCCTTTACACTTCTCTCTCTCTCATCTCTCTCTCTGTCTTTCTCACTCCTCTCCTCCTCCTCTCCCCCTTAATGCAGCTCTTACGGGCAGCTCGTTTTAACTTCCTTTCAGCCTCTTATATTGATTTTTAGGAAATCCACAAAGTCCCGAGATAAGAGAGAATACACAGGAAGACAAACATCAGACACAAAATAGCTAAAGGACATTTGCTTTTAGAATAGTCTAAGGTGGCTTCATTTGGCCAGATAAATGTTTTCACTTTAATGGGAAGCATAGACTCTAGCTACATACAAACACCCAAGTCCTCAAATAATGGCCAGTTCACCACTAGAAAGCCAAAGGCCAAGCTGGGAGCCCGAGCCAACTTCCGACCACAAGGAGGTGTGTTTCCGGAATCACCCGGCTTCAGCCGCCAATCTCATTCCATGGGAGTTAGTGACCCTCGGATCACGAGGCCTCTCATTCCTGGGATAGCAAGCATGAGGACTCTCCTCTGCACCTCACAGAGCCATCCCCACCATGGGCATTTCCTGCAGTGTCCTGGATTTTTCTAATACTCCACGGAGCCTCTGAGAGGCAGCAGCAATGCCCGGTGCCCCAGAGATATGCCAGTAAATAGAGGACGCCATGGACAGTGACTGCGACCCCAGCTGCTCCCCACCATCAATTAAAAATAGAAGCACAGAAATCAAATCAGTTAAGGTTTTGCTTAACTTTGACCTGTATAACAAGCCTCTTTGCTTAGGCAGCATGTGGGAGAGAAGCAAGAACCAAGATGCTGGCTCCTGATGCATCTCTGCTGGATTTTTCATTTAAAAAAAAAAGGATGCTTATGTTCTGCACTCTCTTTAAAAAAATCACCTGACAGTTTCTGAAAGCCAGTCTCTTGTACAATCTTGTGCTCTCTTACCTCTCCTCCTCCGTGCATCTGGATGATTCAAACCAACTCGCTTTTCTCCCCACCCCAGGTCTTTCTCAATTCTCCTTCCTCCGTAGTCCTATCAAGATGTTACAGGGCACAGGTTTCCAAGCTGGCAGGGCTGGAGAGACGCTTGGGGCTCCTTTTAGTATCACTCTCCAGACCTCAGTGCAAAGCCAGTGAATCAGAGTGTGAGGGCAAGGGAAAGTGGGGGCTGGGGAGAGAGGGAGGGAGGTGGTCTCAGGAACTTGTTTTTCTGTTTTGTTTGTCTGCTTGGGTTTGGTTTTTAAATTTTATTTATTTATTTTTATTGCAGCAATATTGGTGTATAACATTATATAAATGTCAGGTGTACATCATTATATTTTGATTTCTGTGTAGTTTACATGACGTTCACCACCCAGAGACTAATTACAATCTGTCACCACACGTGTGCCTCATCACCCCTTTCACCCTCCTCCTTTCCCCCTTCCCCTCTGGTGACCACTAATCCAATCTCTGTCTCTGTGATCGTTTGTCATTGTTTTTACCTTCTATTTATGAGTGAGATCATATGGCATTTGACTTTCTCCCTCCGACTTATTTTGCTTAGTATAATACCCTCAAGGTCCATCCGTGCTGTCACATGGCCAGATTTCATTGTTTTTTCATGGCTGACTAGTATTCCATTGTGTATATATCACATCTTCTTTATCCATTCGTCCCTTGATGGGCACCTAGGTTGCTTCCAAGTCTTGGCTACTGTGAATAATGCTGCAGTGAACATAGGGGTACATGTATCTTTATGCATTTATATTTTCATGTTCTTTGGATAAATATCCAGCAGTGGAATTGCTGGGTCCTGTGGTAGTTCTATTCTTAGCCTTTTGAGGAATCTCCATACTGTTTTCCATAGTGGCTGCACCAGTTTGTACCCCCACCAGCAGTTTATGAGAGTTCTCTTCTCTCCACATCCTCTCCAACTCTTGTTATTTCCTGTCTTGTTAATTAAAACCATTCTGACAGGAATGAGGTGATATCTCATTGTAGTTTTGATTTTTGTTTCCCTGATAGTTAGTGATGTTGAACATCCTTTCATGTGCCTGTTGGCCATCTGTATATCTTATTTAGACAAATGTCTGTTCAGATCTTTTGCCCATTTTTTAATTGGGTTGTTAGTTTTTTTGTTGTTGAGCTGTATGAGTTCTTTATGTTTTGGATATTAACCCCTTATCAGATATATAGTTTTCAGATATCTTCTCCAATTGTTAGGTTGTCTTTTCATTTTGTTGATGGTTTCCTTTGCTGTGCAGAAGCTTTTTTAATTTGATGTAGTCCCATTTGTCTATTTTTTCTATTGTTTCCCTTGCCCGGTCAGACTTGAAAATATGCTGCTAAGACCAATGTCAGATAGCATACTGCGTATGTTTTCTTCTGGAAGTTTCATGGTTTCAGGTCTTACATTGAAGTCTTTAAGCCATTTTGAGTTGATTTTTGTGCATGGTGTAAGATAATGGTCTATTTTCATTCTTTTGCATGTGGCTGTCCAGTCTTCCCAACACTATTTATTAAAGAGACTTTCCTCTCTCCATTGTATGTTCTTGGCTTCCTTGTCGAAAATTAGCTGTCCATAGATGTGCGGGTTTATTTCTGGGGTCTCAATTCTGTTCCATTGATCTGTGTGTCTGTTTTTGTGCCAGTACCATGCTGTTTTGGTTACTATAACTTTGTAGTATATTTTGAAGTCAGGGAGTGTGATACCTCGGGCTTTGTCCTTTTTTCCTCAGTACTCCTTTGGCTATTCAGGATCTTTTGTTGTTCCGTATAAATTTTAGGCTTCCTTGTTCTATTTCTGTGAAAAATGCCATCAGAACTTTGATAGGGATTGCATTGAATCTGTAGATTGCTTTAGGAAGTATGCACATTTTAACTATGCTAATTCTTCCAATCCAAGAGCATGGAATATCTTTCCATTTCTTTGTGTTTTCTTCAATTTCTTTAAATAATGTTTCATAGTTTTCAGTGTACAGGTCTTTCACCTCTTTGGTTGAGTTTATTCATAGGTATTTTATTCTTTTTGTTGCAATTGTAAATGGGATTGTATTCTTAATTTCTCTTTCCGCTACTTCATTGTTAGTGTATAAAAACATAACTGATTTTTGTATCTTGATTTTGTATCCTGAAATTTTACTGTATTCATTTATTATTTCTAAACTATTTTGGTGGATTCTTTAGGGTTTTCTATATACAAAATCATGCCATCTGCAAATAGTGACAGTTTCAATTCTTCCTCTCCAGTTTGGATCCATTTTATTTCTTTTTCTTGCCTCATTGCTCTGGCTAGGACTTCCTATACTATGCTACATAAGAGTGGTGAAAGTAGGCATCCTTGTCTGGTTCCTGTTCTTAGAGGGATAGCTTTCAGTTTTTCTCCATTGAGAATGATATTTGCTATGGGTTTGTCATATATGGCCTTTATTATGTTGAGGTATCTTCCTTCTATACCCATTTTATTCAGAGTTTTTATCATAAATAGATGTTGTATCTTGTAAAATGCTTTCTCTGCATCTATTGAGATGATCATGTGATTTCTATTCTTCATTTTGTTAATGTGGTCTATCACATTGATTGATTTGTGGATGTTGAACCATCCCTGCATTCCTGGAATAATCCTACTTGATCATAGTGTATGATCTTCTTAATATATTGTTGTATTCGATTTGCTAGTATTTTGTTGAGGATTTTTTCATCAATGTTCATCAGTGATATTGGCCTGTAATCTTTTTTGTGTTGTCCTTTTCTGGTTTTGCTATCAGGGCAATGTTAGCTTTGTAGAGTGAGTTAGGAGGCTTCCCCTTCTCTTCAATTTTTTCGAAGAATTTGAGAACGACGAATGTTAAATCTTCTTTGAATGTTTGGTAGAATTCACCAGGGAAGCTGTCTGGTCCTGGACTTTTATTTTGGGGAAAGTTTTTGGTTACTGTTTTGATCTCCTTACTGGTGATTGGTCTCTTCAATTTCTCTATTTCTTCTTGCTTCGGTGTTGGAAGTTTATATGATGCTAAGAATTTATCCATTTTTTCTAGATTATCCAGTTTGTTGGTGTATAGCTTTTTGTAGTATTCTCTTATAATCTTTTGTATTTCTGAGGTGTCCATTGTAATTTCTCCTCTTTCATTTCTGATTTTATTTATTTGAGCTTCTCCATTTTTTCTTGTGAGTCTAGCTAAAGGTTTGTCAATTTTGTTCATCTTTTCAAAGAACCAGCTCTTGGTTTCGTTGATTTTTTTCTATTGTTTTTTAGTCTCTTTTTCATTTATTTCTGCTCTGATTTTTATTATTTCCTTCCTTCTACTGATTTTGGGGCTTTGTTTGTTCTTATTTTTCCAATTCCTTTAGGTATACTGTTAGATTGTTTATTTGAGATTTTTCTTGTTTGTTGAGGTAGACCTGCATTGCTATAAATTTCCCTTTTAGAACTGCTTTTGCTGCATCCCATACATTTTGACATATTGTACTTTCATTTTCATTGGCCTCCAGGTACTTTTTTATTTCTCCTTTGATTTCTTCATTGACCCAATTGTTGTTCAGTAGCATTTTATTTAGTCTCCACATATTGGTGGCTTTTCTGATTTTATTCCTGTAGTTGATTTCTAGTTTCATACTGTTGTGGTCAGAAAAGACACTTGGTATTATTTCAATCTTATTAAATTTATTGAGACTTGTTTTGTGGCCTCATATGTGATCAATCCTGGAAAATGTTCCACATGCATTTGAAAACAATATGTGTTCTGCAGTTTTTGGATGGAATGCTCTGTATATATCTACTAAGTCCATCTAGCCTAGTGTGTCATTTAAGATCAATGTTTCCTTATTGATCTTCCATTTGGATGATCTATTCATTAGTGTAAGTGGAGTATTAAAGTCTCCTAGTATTTTTGTCTTACTGTCTATTTCTCCTTTTATGTCATTAATAATTGTTTTATATATTTAGGTGCTCCTATGTTGCATGCATAGATATTTACAAGTGTTATAGCCACTTGTTGGATTGTTCCTTTCATCATTACATAGTGCCCTTCTTTCCCTCGTTACATTTTTAAAGTTTTTGTTTTAAAGTCTATTTTATTTGATATAAGTATTGCTACCCCAGCTTTCTTTTCATTGCCACTTGCATGGAGTATCTTTTTCCATCCCTTCACTTTCAGTTTGTGAGTGTCTTTAGGTCTGAAGTTTGTCTCTCGTATGTAGCACATATAAGGGTCTTACTTTTTAATCCAATTGGCCACCCTATGCCTTTTTATTAGAGCATTTAGTCCATTGACATTTAAAGTAGCTATTGATAAATATGTACTTATTGCCATTTTGTTACTTTTTCCTGGGTGTTTTAATAGTTCTTCTCTGTTCCTTTCTTCTTCTCTTGCTCTCTTCTCTTGTGGTTTGATGGTTTTCTTTAGTATTATGTTTGGGTTCCTTTCTCTTAATTTTTTGTGTATTTATTATAGCTTTCTGGTTTGTGATTACCAAGAGGTTCATGTATAATAACCTACATATATAGCAATCTATATTAAGTTGATGGTCTCTTTAGTTTGACCTCTTGCTAAAAGCTCTACTCTTTTACTCCCCTCCTCCCACATTTTATGTTTTTGATATCATATCTAACCTCTTATGTGTGTGTATCCATTACCCTCTTATCCTGGAAATAGATAATTTTAGTACTTTTGTCTTTTGATCTTCATATTATCTTCTTAAGTGGTTGATCTACTATCTTTAATATATATTTGCTTTTACCAGTGATATTGCTTTTTTTTTCTTGATAATTTTCTTATTCTTATTTGTGGTCTTCTCTTTCTCACTTCCCTTTAGCCTTTCTTGTAGGGCTGGCTCCTTGGTGACAAACTCCTTTAGTTTTTGCTTGTCTAAGAAATTCTTTATCTCTCCTTCCATTCTGAATGATAACATTTCCAGGTAGAGTATTCTTGGCTCTAGGTTTTTCCTTTCAGCACTTTACATATATTGTGCTACTCCCTTCTAGCCAGTAAGATTTCTGCTGAGAAGTCAGCTGATAGCCTTATGGGGTTTCCTTTGTATGTAACCTGTTGCCTTTCTCTCCTGGCTTTTGGCGTTCTCTCTTTATCTTTAATTTTGACATTTTAATTATAATGTGTCTTGGTGTGGTCCTGTTTGGGTTTATCTTGTTTGGTGCTCTCTGTGCTTCCTGTATTTGGATGTCTGTTTCCTTCCTTAGGTTAGGAAAATTTTCAGTCATTATTTCTTCAAATAGATTCTCTGCCCCTTTGTCTCTCTCTTCTCCTTCAAGTGTGCTTAATATTGTTCCAGAAGTCCCTTATACTGACCTTGTTCTTTTTAATTCTTTTTTCTTTTATCTGATCAGTCTGGGTGATTTCCTCTAGTCTTAGGTCCAGCTTGCTGATCCATTCTTCTGTATCACCTACTCTGCTATTGAGTCCCTCTAGTGAATTTTACATTTGCTCTATTGTAATCTTTATTTCTGATTTTTTTAATATATATTTTCTAATTCTTTGTGGACATTCTCACTGAGTTCATCCATTCTTCTCCCAAGATCAGTGAGCATCATTATTACTTTTTGTCTGAACTCTTTGTCAGGTAGATTTTTATTTCTGTTTCATTTAGTTCTTTTTCTGAAATTTTGTCCTGTTCCCTTACTTAGAACATATTTCTTTGTCTCCTCATTTTGCCCCTTTCTCTCTGCTTGTATCTATGTTTCAGGCAGGTTCGCTATGTCTCCCAATCTTGTAGAGGTGACCTTGTCTGAGAAATGCCTTATTAGGCCCAGGAGTGTGCTTCCCTCTCATCACCAGTTATAAATTTTCCAGGGTTGTCCCCTGTGTAGGCTATGTGTGTCCTGTTGTAGCAGGATTGCTCTTGCTGCAGCTGCCCAGGGAGGCTAGGCTCTTCCCCTGGCTGGCTGATTCTAATGCTCAGCTTCATGTGGATGCTATAGACACTTCAGTCACTTTATTGGGCATGAGGAACCCCTGCACAGTTGGCTGCAAGGTCCATTAGCACATTTCTGTTGCAGTTTTTCTGTTAAGTGAGTAAGCCCCCAGCATGGCTGGTTTCCAGGCTCAAGGACTTACAGTTGCTGTAGGCTTCTGGCCTGCAAGGCTGTTATCAACTCTCCCAGGATTGCAGCTGAGTGGGACTGGCCCTAGACATGGGAGCACCCAATTGTTTCAGGCTTTGGAAGGTGGGGCTGATCTCCTACGTGGCTGTTTGAGAAGCAAAAGTCTACTACAGATGACAAGCCCCACTGCCTGCATGGCCACACAGCCCATCAACAAGTCCCATCCCATGCATGCACCCTGACCCACTGAGGAAGACCCAGTCTCCCCAGTGCAGAGGCCCTACACACTCCACCAATGCTCCACACACTCCACCTGCTCCTCCTGCACACCCTGCACCACAGAGGTGGACCCAATCAGCCAGTTGCAGAGTTCCCAGGCACTCCACCTATGCAGGCCCACAAATTCCCTGAGGGCTTGCTATTGGCTGGGGGCAGTCCCTAAGGCAGGCTTCCTGCCCTGGCTGAGCTGGATTAAATCTTTGCTCTAGTGAGTGTGGCACTAGACCCCTGGGCTAACAGAGGAAGAACTCCAATGGCATCTGCCAGTGTCTGTGTCAGCATGCCTGTACTAGGTCACAGCAATGGCTGCTGCCAGTGTCTCAGTCCCTAGAAAGGTCTCACCTCTCACTGAGATGCACCCAGAGCCTATCAGGTGAGTCTCTTTTCATCAAAGGACTGTGCACCTTTCTTTCTGGTCATTTTAGGTTGCTTTCTGAAATGGGTGAATTGGTGCCTTGGCCCTTTAAGAGCAGTCTTTCTTTCCCCTTATGTCCAATAGCTTTTCTTGGGTATTCCTCATTGTTGTTAATAGCCAGCAAAGCCAGATACTATGGCACTTGTCTTGGTTATGCTGAGTCAGAAAGCTGCTTATTGTGGTAATGCTCCCCAGCTCAGATCCCCCACTCCTCCAGGGAAGACTGTGTACCTTAGGATTGCTCCCAGCCAACCAAGAAGCATTGTAGCTCAAAGGTGGCTTTTTTTTAAATCTCCATAAAGGAATTTCTGCCTTTTCCACTTCAGTCAGCACTGTCCCTTATTGAAGGGGTTCTTCTTATCCAGTTTTCAGTTCTCTCTTAGGGGTAATTGTTCCAAGAGTAGTAAATTTGTTGTGTCAGTGGGAGGAGGTGAGTTCAGCATCTGCTTATGCCACTATCTTCTGGCTTTGTTTTTTAATGATTTTAATACAACCAATCAAAAACGGTCAGAGTCTGGGAACCACAGCTATTTTGTCTTGAAGTGAGCAATTGAATTAGGTGAACTTTAAAGTTCTTTTCTACATGAAGGTTCTGATATTCTGTGTTTGGGACAAAATAATCAAAGTTCATAAAGAGTTAAGAGTGTGCAGAGTTTGGATCTCAGTTCTCTTACTTACCATGTGACCTTCAGCAAGCTACTTAACCTCTCCAATCCTTTTCTTCTCCATCTGTAAAGTGGGGTAGTAACTGTGCTGACCTCACACCATCATCATGAGATTTACCTGACATTGTGTATGTAAAGGGCTTAGTACATAGTAGGTACTCAGTACATGTTAGTTCTTGTCAGTGACTTCAAATTAATTAATAAATCACTTAAATTCTTAATTCAAAGGGTTTTTTAAAAATCTAAGCAAGCGCTATATGTATTCATTATTATTTTCTTCCAATGTTCCCCAGATTCTCCCTTCGGAGCTCATATAAGCTCTACTTGCTGCACAGAGGGAGGGAAGGCAATGCCTTGCCAGTGGTGGCCAGCAGTCCAGGCCATCCCAACATCTAACATTTGCCCGAGTAAATGTTGCAGAGATTGCTGAAGGTGGTTCCCCTGTTTTCAAAGGCTCCAGGTGCTCCAAAGGCAGAACTGTAATTCAGCAAGCTCTCCTGCAGCAAAGAGTTAAGGGCAGATGAAGATTTTATATTCTGTGTGTAGCCTCCTGGGCACCCCCCCCCCCATCCCTGCTTCAGTCCTTTGTATGTTTACTAATCAGAGCCCAGAAAGGAACAGTGGAAGCAATCTGGTATTATGATTATAATTGTTTATGCTTCCTAATATTATCATCATCATCCGGATCATTTCTGTTGTTATTCTTACTTAATGTCTAAACAGCCCACAGGGCTCTCAAAGTTTACACAGTGGAGATGCCAGTTGTTAAAGCGCTGGCAGTGCCCGAGGTCAGGCTCCTGGGCTGGCGGAGGCAGCGATGACAGTTGCTGTCTTTCACTCACTGCACCGTCGGCTCCCACCTACAGCTCCTCCTTCATCTGCCAGCCCTCCTCAGAGACAATCTGTAAGTCATTTCGCAAGGACTTGAGGGAATTGCAAATTTACTCTCCTGCCACTAGGTGGCAGGCCGCACGATGTGCATTTTCCAAGTAAGATATTAACAGCAGTCATAAACGATCCCCTCTGTCTCCAACCATTTATTCCTTATAAAAAAATCAGTAAATCTCAAGCTCATTTCTGATTTCAAGCCCAACTTGCTCCATGTCTGAGAACACCCCGGGTCTGCCTGCTGTAACACTTGCCCTTCAGGGATTCATAATCACAACCCTGATAATAGCAGACCCATGTGTCTACAGCATTTTATAGTCTACAAAGCACTGTAGGGCTGGCAAGGCTCTTTCACACGCAGGATCTTATTTGACAAGCGAATGTACATACATACCGAGCCCAGCCATAATGCAACTTCATTATATTGATCAACAATGCCCACGCAGTGTCCCACGGATCCATTTGCATCTACTTTATATGAAAACAGTTGCTACACAAGTTCTTGGAAGGAATGGCAGTATTTTAAGGTACTCAGCAAGTGCTAGGCATCACGTTAGCTCAGTCTCTCTGGGACCTGAAGCTGCTCCACCCTAGGGAGACCGGCCTGCTGACAGGCCAAGTTTACCGGGCTGGGCACCTTAGGCGCACCATTTTCCAGTTTGGCCTGGTAATGTCACACCATGGGGGTTTGGTCTGCTCGCTCCTCACAAAAGAGAACCAGCTACAGCTTGTCATTTGCTTATAGCCAGCGTGAGTCAAGTCACCCTAGCACTTCAGGAATAAATTAGCTCATTCAAGAAAGAACGAATCCTGAGTGCGTGTGTGTGTGTTGAGGGGCTATTATACTGGGGGATCAAGGGTGGGGGGGAACTGAAATCCACTTGTCTGAGATTATTTTCATCTGTCTCAGTTTTATAACTCAGTCTGAAAGGGTCTGATTCCTTTTATTAACAATCGAAGGTTCTTCTCCCAGTCTGAAGTTCAGAGTCACACGGACTGCATAGGCACGTAATGGTCTACTGCAGAACTCACTGTTTTCTAGTGTGAACTACACACGACATGCGTGTGTTTCATGAAATCAGCATACAAGCCAAAAACGTATTGACTTGGGGAGTGAGTTTGTCCATCAGTGTAATATTCCTACCAGTGCAGCTATTCAGCTCTGGGAAAAAGAATGTTTTCCAATAATTAAATAGAGCAGGTGACTTATGGCTTCCACATAGAAACTCTGCTATTTGTATTTTGCATATATTTTACTACAAGGCTGGAGGGAAATGAATTTTGCATAATTTTCAAAAAATCCTAGTTGCAGGTAGAGGTTATAGAAAGCCATGACTGCTTCCATAGACAGATCCTTAATCAAGTCCGTTCTTTTCCCCCCAGCCACTGAGATGACCCTGTTCAGTCTCCCCGGGTCACTCACCATCCTGACCTCCCACCGCCGGCCGCCAGTACCTTTGAAACGTGACTTGCTACTTCGGAATGCAAGTTGCATAGCAGGTGCAAATTCTGTGATGGAGTTTGCAGAATGGACAGAGCACCATCTCACCGGTTTCATTTTGACTGTGCCCCGAGCAGACTTTATAAAGAAATAAAGACTGACTGTCTCAGGACTTAAAAGAAATGTGCTGTGTTATCATCATCAATTTATGAAACTCCCACAAGGAAGCAGACATGATACAAACATACAAATTGTACGTTGTTGCCTCCAGAAGTTCAAGTGGTGAAGAACAAAATGTGGAAATTGGATATTACTTTGTCTCTCACCTCGTCTCTCTCCCTCCTCTCTCCTTTTTTTCTTTTCCTTTTCTCTTTTGCCTTTGAGTTGGAGGGTCCCCTCTGGTGATGAGAGCTTGGGGGAGGGGACCTCTGTGTATAATATTTTGAAAGGTGAGGTGTGAGTCAGTTCTAAATGCTGGATGGGGACCAGGGCAGCAAGGGAAGTTGCAAGGGGTGTGTGTGTATGTGTGTGTGTGTGTGTGTGTTTGTGTGTATGCATGTTATGAAGAAAGGGGTGAGAGTTAAATGGGGATAAGAAAGAAGAAAAACGAGCAAAGATACTCGCTAGGCTTCTGTGTTCACTCTACTGGTGTTCTATACCCTTCCTCTCTACCTCCACGTCACCATCCCAATCTTTGAGAGTTACGAGCCACAAAGACCTTTTCAGGACCTACCTCCCTGCTTGTGAGCAGGCCTACAAGCCTCATAGTCACTGTATAAACATTCCTCTGTGTCTAGAATGTGTCAGACATTATGAAAATGGGGCCGACCAAGGCATGTTCCCGCCATTGAGGAGGTCACAGCCTGGTGCAGAAGACAATTCTGTAATCCCAAGACAGAGGAACACGTTCTAAGATGGTAGAACAAAGTGATATGGGAACAAATAAATCTGCCCTGACTGTGTAGACAGCTTCAAAGGGGAGGGGGCATCTTATAAGAGGCAGAAGCAAATGAAAGAATTCTGCAGGATTCTAGGCAGAGAGAAGGATGTGCACAGAGGACAAAAACAGAAACTTGCACAGCCTGCTGCTGATGATGACAGATTCTGATGAAGAACATTGGAAGTTGAAGTTGTGAAAGTGGTTAGGGTCTTACTGTCAGTTGCTTTATATGCCACAATTAGCCAAGTCCTTTTGATTGCAAGTGACAATAACCTGACTGGAACTGGGTTTCGGGGCCTTGTTTTTAAGGAAAGTTATTATGGAAGTGCTAAGGTATCTGAGGGTACTCAAGAACAAGGATGCAGCTAGGTCTCAGAAACACCTCGAAGCAGGGACCGCAAATTGTCAGTAACCCAGTTATTTCCCATCTCAAGTTTCTGCTCCTCTCTCTGCCAGTTTTCTCTGTCTCTCTCTCATTTTCTACATGGTGCATATATATATATGTTATTTAAAGGCCTTCTTCTCTGCTTTTCTTGTCCATAAAATGAGATAAATGGCGCCAAGAACACCCAGTTTTCCATCCTTCTATCTGGGAATTCAAAGAGAGCTTGACTTCTTTTTCCCAATTTCAATGTAAAATTCCCAGGGAAGAATTCAGACTGACCCAGGTTGTGTCAAGCGTCCACTGTGGAACAATCTGCTGAGGCCATGGGGCATCACAATGTTTGAACCAGCTGGGGTCAAATACCAACCCCACCAACATAACATAACTGGGGCCTGAGGGAAGGGGCCTCTACTGCAGCCTGTGGATGGAGAGAGAGAGAAATCCTTGAGGGGGCAAAGTGGAGCCGAGCAGACAGTTCCATAGGTGCCCACTCCACCATGGACTCTGTTCTCAAAGCAACAAAGGCATATTGCCAGCTTCAAGGAGGCACGACATGGTCTGACTCAGTCTGCTCCTGAGAGATAGACAACTCTGTTTGGAATTCAGTATAGCATCTAATAACTTTACTGTCAGGAAGTGCTTCTTTATATCCAACCTGCTGCAGTCTAAACTCCCTTTAGAAAACATGAAATATTCACCTCTGACCACTGACACAAAGATAGCTACTAAGTGTTCCTATAATTTGTCCCCTATAATCAAGTGACTGCCAACAGCAAGCGTTTTCCTCGGTTCTAGGGTTTTAACAGAGAATAAGATGAAATCTATGCTGACAAGGAGTTTGGAGTCTGGTATCTAGGAAGACAGCAAAGAAGAGTCGATCCCCCACCTATTAGCCTCAGAGCATTTGGGTATGTCTGTCTGTCTCCTGCAGACCCAGCTCTGTGGGAAGAACTCAGGCACCTCCCACTCCCATCTCCGCCCCAACCTCTAGCAGCTTATGTGCTAGCTGAGGGTTTGAACCAAATACAGTCAGCCCCGGAATTGAGAGCCCCTCTCTATTCACCATTGTTCAGTTCTGTCACCAAAGAAGCTCTCTTTAGCTCAAAGCCTGCTGGGCCCCAAAGAGAGGGAAGCAGAGGGTTGTAGATGCAACAGGGGCCACCAGACTCCATGGATGTCCCTTAGCCCAAAGGAGGAGGGTCCCCTGGGTCAGCAATGCCCTCAAAGGCCCCTCATCCTGAAAGGGTGGGCAGCCTGAAAACCAGGACACTGTGGGCCCCTGCCATGGGAGGGGAAAGAGGCAGACAAATATTCCTGGGAAAGAGGAGACCAGGCTTCAAACTGCCCTGATAGGCCAAATCAGCAGAGCTATGCAGAAGCCACACCTGCCAAAAACCAGGGCCAAAAAAGAAAAGTCCTGAGTGGATGGGACTAGGGTGCATGTGGGTGGCACACGCAGGAGGATTTGACGCCCCTCCTGTGACCTGGTGACTTGGCCACCCTGGGGAGACACAGGTCTCAGCACCCCAAACTTAACTCTAATCTTAAACTCTCAGCTGAATTAAAAATCTATGGAAGGGTGAAGAGTGGAGGCGGAGGTTGGCGTCATTTTCCCCCCGCTAATTGGAGTCTGAAAGCTTTGTTTTAGGGGAGGCTTAGGGCTCAGCACGGGGCGGGGCGGGGCTGGGTTTGGGGGAAGCCGCCTCGGCCGCGCTCAAAGTGAGCTCAGCGCGCCCTCTGGTGGCCGCTCCGTCCACCGCACGTCTCAGGAAGCCGCTGGCCACCACATACAAATGGACTCGGCGTAGTTAAGCTGTCAGGTCTAATGTATTTATTTGACTCTCTGCTGTTAAAATGATTTCTCTACAGCACTGCGGTTATTTACGACTATTGTCAGTACAAGGCGATGAGAAGGCAGCAGCAGAACAAAACAACAACAGCTGAAGGAAAGGTTCTGTCTGGGAGGGCCAAGGGGCTTGGTCGCAGCCTTTCCTGTGGCTGCAGAGCTGTTTGTTTACTTAATCTGCAGTGGGGGCTTTTGAGCTCACTCATCCATAATGCAGAACGCACTGCCCTCAGCCCTAGCCCACAGCCAGCCCCAGGGAGGGCCCGGTGAAGGGCATCTGGCCCGGGGAGGGCGGCCCAGCCCTCTTCTGCAGGAACCGTTTTCACAGAGATCCTTTGAATGGACTTGCGGATTTTCTAGGGTCCAGACCAGCATCTTCCTCATCCGGATGAGAGTGAGTTCTTAGGGGCTGGACCTGGGACTCTGATGTCCTGTGGTTTATCACTGCTGACTTTCTAGGGCCGGGTTTCCCAAAATGCTGTCCCCAAATCAGCAGCATTCCACATCACCTGGGAACACGTTAGAAATACAAATTCTCAGGTCCTGCCCCTAACAGATAGAATGGAAATGGAGTGAGGGGGGCTCTGTGTTAGAAGAAACCCTCCAGGTGGTTCTGATGCATACTTAAGGTTGAAAACCACTGCTCTGGGCATTTAAACGCCAAGGGAAACCTTGTAGTGTGTTTACAGAGGAGAATAGCCCCCGGCTCTGCGCCTATCCTTCCTCCTCCCCCTTCTTCTAAAAGCTCCTAGAGTCCACTTGGGTCCCATCCTCCCTCGGAGCTGCTTTGGGAAAAGGTCTGCTCTAATCTGCAGTAACCCTACAACACGTGTGGTGTTAGAGAGGCAGGGCGGGGCGGTGCTTCATGACACAGGTCCTACAGCCAGTCTGTGCTCAGATTCAGCTCAGATTATGACTTCAGGGAAATTACTTACTCTTTATAAAATGAACATATTAATAATAGTCTTATGAGGTTATTATCAGGGTTGAATGAGTTAATACAGTAAAGTTCTTAGAAGAGTGGCTGGCATACAGTAAGTGTTCATAAATGCTGCTATTATATTTTGTAATATTGTCTTTCGTGTCCCTCTGTGCCAGTCTTGGCCATTGCTCAGAGCCGTGGTTTGTGGACAGGTCACTTGTTGTCAGAAGGCCTGTGTTTATATATGGCCTTTGCTGCTTATAAGCTACAGCACTTGGAACAAACCACTTAGATTCTCTGTGCCTCAAATTTCTCATCTAAAAATCAATACCTACTTCAAGTTTTCATATAAATTATCCTATTTACTCCTCACACAAGCATTTGTGCTAGGAAGAACAAGTCTGTCACTATGCCTAGTGTACAAATGAAACCACCAGGATTCAGAGAGGTCAAGTCATGTGCCAAGGTCACACAGTGAGTACCAGGTGGAATTAAGACAGAAGTCCATTTCCTCTGACTCAGGGTCTTATGAATTTTTATGAGATAATGCGTGCGAGAGCACTATACAAATGATAGTTCTTGTTGTGTTTTTGGAAGAGCAATCAGAAGAAAAGCATGCCATTTTCTGAATAGGAATTCATAAAATCAAAATAATGAACCATAAAGTCCCTCTGGGAAAAAAAAAGAGAGAACTCAATAATACCACAAAATAAATAAATAAAACAAAAAAACAGAGCACAACATTCTGCTACCAAGATTGAGTAAATCGCAGACATAAATGGAGAAGCAACACCAACACTTCTCCCCTTCTTGGGAGATGCGTCTGTGTTCATGAAACGTGTGGGATTGACAGCACGAGCTGATGGTCTATTTATCCCGGGGACAGGCGCAGCCTCGTCTGTTTAGCATTTATATAGTGCTTGTCTCCTCCATAGCGTCTGGGCGCAAGTGAGGAACATGGTAGAATGGGTCACCGCCAGGGACGCAGAGGGGCAGCGAGGGTCCCGGAGCAGGAGCGATGCTGAGGACCCATGAGGGTCTCTCAGCCCTGCCCCACCCCACCCCTGAGCGAGGAAGAGACCTGGTCAGCCTGGCTGCTCTTAGCAAGGGACTCACAGATGGAGCCTAGGAGACAGCTCTCAAAACTCTTCTACTGGGAGGAAAGAGTTTTCCCCTGAGTGGTGAGGGAAGGAAGCCTCCTGCAGCCCGCGCTCTGGTGGATCGCCTCCAACAGCACTTACCTCTTGCCTCTTTTTTCCCAAAAAATCTTCCACGGACTCCTCTCCCTCCAGCCATTCCCAGCTTCTCCGCCTGGTTTCCAGCTCTGCTCCTCCTAGCCGGTCTTATTTCCTTGGACTCCCAGTTGCAGTCTCCACTTCAGGTGTGCTGGGATGTGGTGGCGAGACTGGGAGACCCAGAAGGGACGACTTGGCCCTCAGTTCCAGTTCTGTTCCTATGAACTTGAACCGGGAGCAAGTCTCTAACTTTCCCACTGGTTTCATCTTGTGCAGGATGGTACAGGGCTCCTTCGAAGATGGAAATTTGTGAAACACCTGTAATGTGTCTCAATGTGCTGTTCATTTCTAACTTTTGCAAGAGTTCACAGAATCTATCTGCCTGGGGGAAAATGAGGACATTTTTTAATAGGAAGAATGCAAAGAAAAAAAGAGTGAAGAATCAGCTATTGTCATCAGAAGCAAGAATTTGCAGCTAGACAAGTGAAGTTATTGTCTTGAGATGTAATTTTCAAAAATGTCTTGATGTTCCATTTTAGCAAGCATTCAACCTAGAAATTCCACCTCATGGAATTCTCCAGTAGTCTGGAGAGAGCAACCTGTCGGCCCAAGACAGCTAAGCCATGAGACTTGCTGCTCTATGGGAGAAGGAGGTTATTATGCAGAGGACCCAGGAAATGATGAGAAAAAGAAGGCAGAGAGAGAGGAGGATAGAGAAGACTTTGGCTCAATGGAGTCTGTGCCCTTGCCTCCACTGTTTTGCTCATTTACCTGTGGGGGGCTCTGGCCCTGGGAGACGCCTCACAGGGTGCCCTTGGGGTTACAGCCACATCACTGCAGACTTAGTAATGCAACATGGGGAGGCAAAAATGCCCCCTGTAGCTGAGCTTTTCTGGGCCTCTTTGAGTGTCAGTGACACAGAGGTTCCCATAACACCCCATCCTCAGTCCCACTAGGGAGGAAGGGAAGGCAGCTGAGTTGACATCCAATAGGTCCCCCATGAGGCTCACTGTGACAAGAGGAAAGGGGGGCCCAGAGCAGAGATTAGCTGATGGGAAGATGCAGGATGTGACAAAGTTCTACCATGCTGGCCTGAGTGGAAGGGTAGTGAGTCAGCTAGGAAGGGCAACTAGCCTTGATCAAACCCAGAGAGTGACACCAGCCACTGACTTCATCACCAGAAGCCAGCAGAGCACCCAGCAGCCAGACGCTTCTTCACTGCGCCCCCAAAAAGCCAAGTGAGTCTCCCACCCTCCACACACCCAGGCGCCATCTCAGAAAAGAACAGGAGCGAATAGGGGAGATGGAGTCATTGTCCCCAAATTCTGAGCATTACCTCCAGGAAATGTTTAAATTAACAAAATGAAGCCAGTTTAAAACATAGTAGATTCAACAGTAATCTCTTTGTCACCACTCAGAGGACGGGGACTTGTAAGGAAGAGCAGAGAAGACACAGACCACATATGCTGAGCATCTGAGTCATAGATAAGGCATCGCTCTTCATCAGACAACGCCGCTTTTCGCTCGCAGAGGCTGTGTTTATCTTCACTCCTCTGCTTTTGTGCTTTTACTGCACCTGGAGAGCCTTCATCCTGTCCTTCCAAATCTTGCCCATCTTCAGTGTCCTAATCACAGCTCATCTTCTCCAGGAGGTGTCTCTGAGCCCTCCAGCCCTTATAGGTGGTCCCTTCAATTAGTCCTTCCTTCACCCATATGTCCGTTTCTGGGGGCCGAGACCAAATGCTCCTAGGCATCAGGCACTTAGGGATACAAACGTGGCTAAGGCATACAGTGTTTGCAGATGAGCAGAAATCTCCCCAAAGTCTTAGGGCATCTACAGACTGAGATCATTAGAGCTTAGGTACATACAGCTGCCGATGCTTTGAACAAGGTTGATCTCTAATAAACACTGATTAGATGAATGAAGACAGCTGATCTTGGATTCTTGCCCCTGCTCTTTCCCTGTTTGTTCTCCCAGGCACGCATGCGCAGGGCTTCAGCCACACACTTCACCAGGACAGGGGATGCTGGGGCGTAAATTGCTTCTCAGGTTCCAGCGGGCTCTCCCAGGTGAACACCTGCGAGTACTTCTCTCAGCCTCCCAGGGTCGCGCCATGTGGTGATGCTGTTGTACAGGGAGCCACCGCAGCGTAAAATAACAGGCTTAATGGCTTGGATCCCCTAACTTTTAGCCGGGAACTTTTTTTTTTTTGAGCTACTTCTCAGCTCAGGGGAAGGATCAAGAGAAAGACAGATTTCACATGCTTCCTCCCTAGCCTTTTTTAAAAAGCCCACCAGTCCAACACTAAGACCAATTGATTCATCCTTTCCTTGGGGGCGGGGGATGCGGTGGGGTGGGGTGGAGTTGGGGGGTGGGGCTCGTAGTGTCTCTTCTTCCTCCTTATCTTGTAGTCACCAAGTAGGTCCAGGTCTTCACCCTCGGAAGCATCGCTGACGGTTCCCCGGACTCCTGTTTAGGTAAGACTCCGATGTACTCCCCACCCTGATGTACACTCTCTCTTCCAGTTCACTGACATTGCTAATCACTTTTATCCCACCAGACAGAACAGTGCCCCACACTGAGTCAGCATGTAATAAATAGTTACTGAATAATTAGGCGCATTTTGCCCTGTATCTAACATGTCAGGTGTAAATTACCCCACTTCGAATTCAGGCACCTCCCACCTCAGGCCCCTGCAGCCTCCTCTCTCACTGCTCTGGAGCTGACCCCTCTAATCCAGGGCCCCAGATACCTTGTTGCTGTCTGTCAGAGGCCAGATGATTCTGCACTTAGACGGGGGGACTCCTTCATCCTGGCATCCCCCACATCTGTCCCCATATTCCCTTTCTTCATCCATCTGAATTCTATCTACCATTTCATAGACCTGAAGGGGCCTCCATGAATGTCCACGTTGTGCAGTCCAGTCCCACTTCCCATAAAAAGCCCTCCGATTATGCCAGTCTTGGGCTGCTTCCCATTTGCCTGCAACACTCTCCATTCTATACTTTTGCTTGTGTCCTCCTGCTGTATCACGTGCCACTCAAATCACGTTACCCCTCCTCCTGTGAAGCTTCCCTGAAGCCAGGGACTATTTTAGTCTCTTTTTGAATCCTCTGTTTAAATGCCTAACCTCCATTGCACCCTCATCACACATTACAAGGCAGCCACACCAAATGCCTGGCACAGCCCCATGAATATCAGGGCACTGTGACCTCTCGCTCCTGCTAACTCCTGTGGCCAGTTCCCAGTGAGTATTCTAAGTGCCTCACTACTCCGTGTGCTGGGCTCAGGCCATTTAGGGAATGTGGACAGGCAGAGGGCTAAGTTCAATAGCCCATTTTAGAAAGACTCTTCTCCATCTACTCCGACCTAATTTAATTACCCTTCAATTTCCAGCAGGGAAGAGAAAGGGAAGGATGAGGAAAGAAAGGAGAGTGTTCTGGGGACCTCTGATCTTCCTACTGAAGCAGATAGTGATGTCCTTTGCTTCTTGCAAGGCCCATTTTCTGGTGTTGTAATGCCCACAGGCATGGGAGGAAGTGAGTGTTTAACAGAAAAGGCTGTCACCCTGATAACCAACTTGCAGTCAGGGCCATCTCCAGCCCTGGCCCCCCGCCCAGCACACCAGGACAAGGCATGGTGTGGAGGAAGGGATTGGATAGGAATGAAACTGACTCCACCCTGGGACCCCATTAGTAAGCTGGGGGGTCAGAACTTCCTCATGTAGAAACGACCTAAGCACATTCCTACCATAAAGCTTAAAATCCACTTATCCTGTTGGTATTTTGATTCCTTTTTTTCACAACTCCAGAGAATTAATGTAAGTATAAAAATTGCCTTCTGAAACTGGGAGTGCATGGCCCGGAGGCCTATGTATAAAATTCTGGGAGGTTGGCCTCGGGACCCCTGCTGTCAGCTTCCTGTGTCTCTCTCCCCACTTGCAAGCACCTTTGGAGCAACTTTACCGCATCTGGGCTTCCGATTCCTCCTCGTTAAAGGAAAACATAGGATGAGCCCAAAGCAAGTTCCTCCCAGGTTTGACTTTGAATCTATGACTCTTTGACTTTCAAACAACCACCATTTTTATGCTCTCAGCATCCTTCCCAAGCACACGCAGAGGCAAACGCCTAATAATGTGTCGCCCCTCTGGGGAATTTTTTTTTGTTAACAGAGATCACGTTTCATACATATATCAAAAAAAGGAATTCGTCACGGTAGGAGTTCAGCCATCAGCCAGGCAGACTCAGGAGGAATCTCTGGGGGCATCGAGTCCTTCTGAGGACCCTAAACCTCATGTCACTTTCTTCCCTGCCCAGTAGCAGGACTGTCCATGGCTCGTGGAGCAAGACAACTCCTCGAGATCAGGTCTGCACCTCACTGGGTGTTTTTACTCCTCATGTGTGTGAATCCATAGATTGCCACACTGGGAGAGTCCTATAGAATGCCCAAGTAGCAGAGAGATCTCCATATGGAAAGAGTTATAATACAGACGTAGGAAAACGGTAATAATAGTCATTGCATTTGCAGACCAACCATGTGCTCACTGTATTAGACTCTAAGCATACGTTGCTAAGTTAATTCCCAGACATCCAGGAGAGAAGGATCATTAGTCTCAATTTACAGATGAGGAAACTGAGGCTCAGAAAGGTTAAGCACCTTTTCCAAGGTCCTATCAGCAGTGGAGGGGGGCACCAGGATTGTTAGTCATCTGTTGCCTGCAAATCTGGGCTTCCTCTTTGCACTCTCTGTCCAGCCGGATCCTCAGGCAAGAGCTGCCCTTCCAGGGGGAGGAGCATGAGAGACTAAAGGGCGGGAAGCCACTGCCAGCCTGGCCACCTGCAGCTTCTCCATTCCCCTCCCACCTGCCTCTCCTTGAAACAGGAGGCCTTGGCGCCCACATACGGACTGTTCCCACCATGGGAACACCGGCTAAAATGACTTTTTGTTAAAGTGCGTGTATATTTTTGGAAATGTTCTAGAGTGTAAGCATCTAAAAGGCTGGGTCAGACAGTGCCTGGGGCCGTGCGTGGGGAGGAGATCCGACACGCCAAAGAAAGCTAAGCAGCAGCTTCAAAAAGTAGTTTGATATTTTTCCCCCTGATTTTGATCTTAAAAATGTCTAGAGCCTCAGACAACCACCGGCAGCTTTGGCCAACGGGGGCTCTAACCCCCACGACCTCGCTGCCTCACTGCAAAGGCTTCCAGTTAACAGAACTCTTTTTGTGTGACGGAAAGCAAGGGAGAGCGTGGGAGACAGAAAAACGCTGGGGTTGACAGAGACAGCTGGTCGCTGTGGCAAGGCTTCAGAATTGTCAACGGAAAAACAGTGGAGACAGCGAGAAGGGCCGAGGCGCTCCGTGTGATGCGGCCAGCATGCTCCTTCCGCCGGCGCTGACACCTAAGGGATTCCAGTTTGATGCCTGAGCCGGTTTTCGTCTTCGCGGACGGAGGAGGCAGACGACGCAGCCGCTCAGCTCCTGATCTCTCAATCGCTCTGTCTTTGACCAGTGACAAGATGGCATTGATGAGTTCCCAAAGGAGGCTGCCTTCTCTTGGGTGGTTTTTTCCCCCTTGTTTTATGCTTCATCTTTTCAGAGTAGTTTTTCATGAGTGGAGACAACAGAAGTAGACGTCGTGGTTATCCAGACACCATTTGATCCTGCCGTTCACGTCTGAGTGATGGCCTAAGACATGAGTGATACTAAGTGCCGGATGCCATGGGCACTGCCTCGCCAGGGAGAGCACCCAGCCCCAGGTCTCTCGGAGCTGCTCCAGCCACCCCTGACGTGGAATTATACTATCTTCCCCTAAAGCTCACCTTCCCCCTGCCTCTCCCGCCCCTGTACACACACATATGTGCACACCAAACACACATGTACAATATATGCATTCACAGAGCAAAATACCCATCCCACATGCCTGAAATTCGGTTCCAAACTCTCCTATTCAAATATCTCCATAAAAGAAGAACATGAAATAACATGAAAACAAGATTACATAGGAAAAGACTGGAAGGAAGCTTTCACTAAAATATTAAGAATGGCTGTCTCTGGATGGAAGAACGTAAAATGATTTTTTTTTCCTTCTATTAATTTTGTTTGTTATAAGATTAGCACTGAGTTAACATCTGCCACCAATCCTCCTCTTTTTGCTGAGGAAGACTGGCCCTGAGCTAACATCCATGCCCATCTTCGTCTACTTTATATGTGGGATGCCTACCACAGCATGGCGTGCCAAGCGGTGCCATGTTCGCACCCAGGATCTGAACAGGCAAACCCCGGGGTGCCGAAGTGGAACTTGCGAACCTAACCACTGCACCACCGGGCCAGCCCCTGTTATAAAATTTTTATAATGAGAATATGTTCTTTTTCAGTGGGGGATACTTATTTTTTTAAAAAAAAATAAGGAATATCTAATTGGGTAATATGCAATGACCTCATCAAGTGTCTTGGATTTATGAACTGTCGAGAGAAAGGCCATATAAAAAATTATAAGGGTAATGCACTCTTGGGAGAGTGGAAACGTCCAGAAAGCTGAGACGATGCTGAAAGGGGGTCTGAAGAACCACAAAGATAAATTTGTCCTTGAAAACAAATAACCTGCAGCCGGTCCCTGGGCTTTAGTTTCTTTATCTGTAAAATGAAAGCATTGCATTAAGTGATGGTGAAGATCCTTTCTAGTTTGTGATGTACTGTAACTACATGTTATCAGCCTTTCATGTCCTGGGAGTTCCCACCTGCCCCCTGTCCCCTCTCTTCTTATCTCCCCTCTGTTTAGAGCCTGGAGGGCAGAGCTAAGTCCTCTAGATCCAAATCACAGCCCTTCTGGAACCATGGGCATCTCAAGGTAACTTAGAGCCTACTCACAATGATGCCATGGATCTAGATGAAGCAACCAGAACTCATCTAGGCTATTTGCCTGCCCCTCTCTGATAACAAGTCCATATCATGGCAACACCCACATTTCCTTCCATTCCACCATTCAAATATCTATGCAGGAAGATGTCTCACAAAAGCTTCACAACTTTATTCAGATCTCAGAATTTAGGGAGCCAAGACTGTAGTGATGAAATTATAGGCTTTGGCATTGGTCAAACCTGGGTTTGAATCCTAACCCTTCTGAGCTGTGTGATATTAACAATGTTGTTCAATCTGTCTAATCTTCCATTTTCTCCTACTAAAAATATACATGCAGTCATTTACCACATGACGATGTTTTGGTCAATGATGGATGGCATGTACAATGGTAGCCCTGTAAGGTTAGTACCATACAGCCAAAGTATGTAGTAGGCTCTACCATCTAGGTTTTTGTAATTACTGTAGAAGAGGAAGAAACTCTCCTCTACCCTTCTAGGTTTTTCTGGCTGGTCTATAAATTCAATTGACATGAGACAGATTAACAGGAGAAAAACAAACAAAAGCTTAATAACATGTATACACGGGAGGAACACAAGAAAAAGGAGTAACTCACCAAAATGGCCAAAGCCCTCACCTTAAATACCACCCTCAGCTAAAGACAAAAGAAGATGGTAGGGGTGGGGAGAGTCAGGGAGTTCAAAGGGAAGGAAGGCAATTCACAGGTAGGTGAAAAGGAGCAAATGTTTGGAAAACAAGAGTTTGGCCACACAGAAACAGAAGGACACAGAGGGGAGCCCAACAAACGGGCTTTTCTAGGTTCTTCCCCTTCTACCACCCAGGTCATGTTATGATAAAGTGAGAGCTTGCTTCCTGAGACCGGTTTTTTTACCTGAATTGTTTTAGGCAGTTAAGGAGGAGGTAATAAAAACACTCTTAATCTTTTATTTCTAAAAAGCAACCAGCCTAAAATAATCCTCATGTGAAAGAGACACATTTTTGGGTGGCACATTTTGTTCCCCTTCGGTACACTCTATGATGTTCACACAATGAGGAAATCACCTAATGCCACCTTTCTCAGCACTCATACTCATCGTTAAGCGACACATGACTATGCTGACACCTCACATGTAACTTTGTTGGGGGTGTATTTCAAAAGATAAAGTGTTTTGCACATGGCAGTTGTAAGATTGCTTCTCTCTTCCTGATAACTTAATTCTGTCTTGGTTCCAAAAAATTCCATTTCCTCTTGCCTTAACTTCAGGAGATACTGAGAAACAATGCACAGTCTCCCAGGCAAGATACTTTTATTCCTCCCAGGTTCAAGTCCCACGCATCAACGTCAATAATCAGAATTGACATCCAGCTCGTGCCACCCCAAGAAACATCTCCCCTAGAGATCCTGATTCTGCTACTTAGTCTCTTCTATCTCTACACTGTCCACACACACACGCACACGCACACACACACACCCGCCCTCAATCATATCCACTCTTCTTTGGCATAAGATTGACTAAATATCTAAAGCTATGCCCTGACCTTTCACCACCAGCTAAATGTCTTCAGATGTTGCCACTTTGATTATAATCCCTGCCTTCTCTTCCTATTATCTCAGATGCCAACCCCATGAGACACATTAAATACATAATGCATTGTGACTTGCATCTGGGCTCTGCTGTCTGGTGTGGGGAGGTTACAGCAGAAGCATATGCCTCCTTCTTAAAATTCAATTATTCAAATTCAATTTCTTCTCTTGCTCCCAGTCCTCACCAGCATGTAGTCTGGGACTTTTCATCAGATCAGTCAAACTGCCAGCACTGGAGCCAGAAGTTATTGGCTTCCATTCAATTCATTTCAGCTGCCATTTGTTGTTATTGTTGTCGTTACAATGCCCTGTTCTGGGCACTGGGGGTCCAAAGATGTAGACGACGTGGTGGAAATCCCTAAGAAGTTTATGTCCCAGTAGATGGAGGGACTTATGTGTGTTTAACCCCAATAGTGCACGACAAGCGCAATTTTAGCATAAAAGATAAAACAATATAAGAGTACAGAGGAGAAAGCAATTAATTATTTCGGCAGAGTGAGTCAGGGATCAGTCAGATAAGATCTCTTGTCTACAATATGGGTGATGAAACCATATGCTCACAGGAAATAGAGATTAGAGTCAACCAAAGCAGAATTAGGGTGCCAAGCATTGTTCTAAGCACGAGGGCAGAAGTGGGCCATGGGGGTGGGTATAGTAAAAACAGAAAAAGAAACCACTGCCTACAAGTAGCTAATATGCCTTCTCAGCTCTGCTCCTCAGCTCATGTGTGTGCGTTGCCTCCGTGTCCATGTATGTCACCCCTCTTTACCATCTGAAACCCCATTAATCCTTCAAAGCTCCATTCTCACCTCCTTTGTGGATTCCTCACCCCTAACAGAATTAATTGCTTTTCCCACATCATTTTGTTTTTGTATTTGTTATTTGTTCCGATAGCATTTTTTTGCCTAACTCTAGTGACATTCATCAGTGACTGCCTTTTATTGTCACACGTGTTTTTCCTGAGAGAAGAAATCCTATTGTATTCATATCCGTAGCCTTGCAGTAACTCACAAGTGCTTAGCACAATATAGACACTAAATAGATGTTCTTTGCATGAAAAGTCAGTGGAAAATATAAACCCAGCTGAAAATACATAATGAGATACTAAACATGTTTTTGGTCAAATTATAATGGGAAGTATTTACCACTTCTCTGAGCCACAGAAATCTTTATCCAACCGCCTGCTCAAAATCCTCTTCGATGTCTCAAGGGTACCTCACACTGAACTCATTAATATTTCCCACAGTACTCCAAATTGGTTCTTTTCCCATCTTCACTATTTCTGCGAAGGGTACCATGGTCTATGCATTCTACTAGATGGAAACTGAGGGGTAATTTTTGATTCCTCTCTCCCTCACCCATCATGATACATCCCTTGGCTTTACTTTCCAAATGTCTCTTAAATTCCATCTCTAAAGCCACTACCATGTTCCAGGGGCCACCAGCTCTCACCTGGAACACCGTGATAGCCTGCAGTGGTCTCCCTGCACCTCTCTCTGTCCCCTTCCAACCCATTCTAGAGTCCAAGTCCCTTCTTGCTGCCTTTCAATTGCCTCCCACTGCTCTCGGGTAAAGACTGAAACCTCCCCACTGACTTCAAGGCCTTGTGTGTTCTCATCCAGCAGTCAGCAAATGTTTTCTGTTTACAGAGCATTCACAGTAAAGGTTTTAGACTTTGCAGACCATGTGATCTCTGTTGCAAGTACTCAGTTCAGCCGTTGCAGCAAAAAAGCACCCACAGACAACACGAAAAAATGAGTGCATCTGTGTTCCAATAAAACTTTATGTACAAAACAAAGAGCAGGCTAGATGTGGCCGGTGGGTCATAGTTGCTCCAGCTTCATCTCCCTCCACTTTGCCCTCTGCTTTCTGCACTGACCGTCTGGTTCCACGACATCACTAGGCCACCTCCTGCCACGGGCCTTTGCTCAGGCTGGCCCTCCTTGGTCTGCAATGCTTCCAATCTCTTCCCCCTTCCTTGTTTGCCAGCTTTATTCCTACTCTTCCTTCAAATCTCACCTGGATTGCACTTCTTCAGAGGAACGCTTCTTGACTCTCCAGTTAAGTCAAGTCCTTGCTAAATGCTCTAAAAATGTTTCATTCTTTTCCTTCATAGAACTCATCACAGTTTGTAGATTCATATGTATTTGTGTGATTGTTTAACGCCTGACCCCTCCCCCTTGACTGGCAGTTTCATGAAGGCAGGTCTCACTTTGCTCACCATTGGCCCCAGGACCTTCCTAATACAGTGCCTGGCACACAGTAGTCATTGTTGATGAATGGATAAATTGATGAACGAATGCCAAAGACAGAATGCATGAATATGAACAGTAATTGAAGGACTGACTGAGGTTGCCATATTAAGGTTAAATTTGTAAACCGCTACAAACTTTCTGAAGAGCAATGTGTCATTATGTCTCAAAACCCTTAAAAATGTACATATCGTTCGACTTAGCAATTCTGTTTCTTGGAATTGACTGAAGGAAATAAGCATAAATGTATATAAACATTTATGTACAGAGATTTTCATCATACCATAATAAACAACTAATTGTAAACACATTGTAAACCATCTAAATGTCAAAAAAAATAATAGGAGATAAGTTTAATAAATTCATCACTTGAAACCATTTACTATGCACCTGTTGGTAACAAGCTTTTAAAATCATATTTAATGACTTGAAAAAATGATCACAATACATGGTTCAGTCAAGGCTGACTACATAATTTGCATAGCCCAGCAGAAATGAACATGTAAGGTCCATAAGCAAGATAAAAGTACCTTTCCTTTCTTCCATGGTCTCTCACTTGACTTGACATCGCATTTTTTTTTGCTATTTAATGTTGTTCTAAATAAATAAAAATTTAAAATTTAAATTATCAGCATGAATTTTACCATTCATCTTTCTAGTGCACAATGCAAGTTTACAATGCAAACAATAAAACCATTTAACCCACTTGCAGAATTACCAAAATTATATAATTCGTCTTTTGAAGTTCATACTCACGTGTATTTCTTTCTTGCCAAAACTGTGGAAATACTGCATAAAATGAGCTTGACTATTTTTATTTCACTTCTGGATACATGCACAGTCTATCAACACTCTTTAAGCTTACTGGTGAGTAAGGAGGAACTGAAAGGAAAAAGAACTACAGGTTGCCTTGTTTTCCCCTTTCCTTTAATGTCCTCATTTTTGGCATAAGTGATTGGCTAACAGAGGTCAGTGGCATGAGTAGGAAAGGATATGATAGGGTTTCTTGGTCAGTCATGTTTCTTAGCACACCGATGTCTCCTTTCTGCTTTAGAAACAAGTTCTGGTTCAAATGGAAAGCATGACCTCTCATGACTGTCAACATTCCTACTTGTCCAGTCAAAGATATAACACACTTACCTGGTACTTGCTTTCAGTCTCCTGGAAGTCCCATGCGTTGTGGACCCACAGCAATTCTGTGCTCATGGAGCATCACGAACATTCTATGCAAAGGGGGCAGCAAGAACAGGAGTCGCCCATTTTGCATGGCTCTCCTCTGCTCCTGTGCATATCCCATGGGTCTTCACTTACAAAACACAAGTTCAAAGATAAAATTATTAAGAATTTGGGGCTGGCCCCGTGGCCGAGTGGTTGGGTTCGTGCGTTCCGCTCCAGGCGGCCCAGTGTTTCATTGGTCGGAATCCTAGGCGCGGACATGGCACTGCTCATCAAACCACGCTGGGGCGGCATCCCACATACCACAACTAGAAGGACTCACAACGAAGAATATACAACTATGTACCAGGGGGGCTTTGGGGAGAAAAAGGAAAAAATAAAATCTTTAGAAAAAAAAATTATTAAGAATTTCACAATGGCAACAGCAGAGCTTTAAAGCAAGCACAGGCCATATGCTCACGAAGCCAGCCCTGCATTAAGCAGAAATAATTGCAGTTTGATCTCCATTTTACTTTGAAAACACACACACGTGCATGCACACTCACATGCGCACATATAAATACACAAAAAAGTTTTTGAAAGATTGGAAATATATACCCTGAAATATCAATATTAGCTATACAGGTTTTATGAATGATTTCTAATTTTTGCCTCATGTTCTGCTGTTTTCTACAGTAAATGTGTCGTAAATTTGTAAGAACAAAAAATAGCGTGTTCGTAAGACTGATGCTGAGGGAGTCATCCCTTTATGCAGCCCCAGTGAGAAGCATGTCAGATGGGCGAACAGGCCCTCCTCAATGTGCATTCTCAAGGCGGCAGCCAATTTCATTTCACCACTTGGAAGCACTCTTTTTCCCATTCCCACCAGGATGGGGAGAGGGTGCCAGATGGCAGAACGGCTTTGTAGTTCGTTTAAGATAGCTTCATCCATTGTTGGTACGGTTTAAGCACTCCAAATTGTGTCACCTTCTAATCTTTGCCAATAATGTCATCATTTGATATGGAAACGATGCATACTATTAAAATGGTAATTTGATTTTTAAATATGCTTCAGCAGTCAGCCCGCTCTGACTGAAGTAGTTATCTTGCTTTTCCAAACCCTTTCTTCTTGAGCCACAGCAAGAAACGGCAAGGATTAAGTTCAAGTGTCTGTTATATCTTCTCCACCCTTCTATTTTTTTTTTTCCTTTTTTGATGGATGGGATAGGTTTGGCAAATTTCCTACCCTAGAGGAAGTATGGAAGTGAACTCTGGTTGATCGAATTTCTCTACCTGGAATATTGCCTAATTCGTCATTCCTATCCAAGGCACCTCACACAGCCTGAAGCATAGTAGGTGCTCAGTAAATACCTGTTAAATGAATGAATAAATTGTTGTGTGGATGCATAAATGAAGTGAGTGATTTATTCAGGTATTTCTACTTAAAAGTTCTCCGTCAGTCCCAGCTGGCAGAACTGATTTAATTTGGGACAAAATAGAAAATGATACACATGGTAGTATTTGAACAATAGGAGCAGACACTTAGCTCAAAAATTTTCTACCAAAGTGCCTAGAATTCCACCAAAGAGATACATTCCTTTGGGTTAAGTCATTCCTTCATTCATTCTACTTTTTTTTTAAGCAAACAAGTAGAACCTTTTGCCCCCAGCTTTCTCAAGATATAATTGACATATAACATTGTATAACTTCAACGTGTATACCATGTTGATTTGAAACATTTCTGTATTACAAAATGATTAGCAGCATAGCATTAGCTAATGCCTCCATCATGTCATGTAATTACCATTTCTTTCTTGTGGTGAGAACATTTAAGATTTACTCTCTTGTCAACTTTCAAATATATAATACAGTATTGTTAACTACAGTCACCACGCTGTATATTAGATCCTCAGAACTTATTTGTCTTATAACTGGAAGTTTGTACCCTCTGACCACATCTCCCCATTTTCCCCATCCTCCCTCCCACCCCTGGCAACCACCATTCTACTTCCTGTTTCTGTGAGTTCAGTTTTTTTAGATTCCACATATACGTGAGCTCATACAGTATTTTTCTTTGATTTATTTCACTTAGCATAATGCCCTCAAGTTTCACTCATGATGTGGCAAAAGGCAGGACTTCCTTCTTTTTTATGGCTGAATAATATTCCATCACGTATATATACCACATCTTTATCCATTCATTTGTTGATGGACACCTAGGTTGTTTCCATAGCTTGGCTATTGTGAATAATGCTGCAATAAACATGGGAGTGTAGATATCTCTTCAAGATCTTGTTTTATTTCCTTTGGATATATACCCAGAAGTGGAATTGCTGGTCATATGGTAGTTCTATTTTTAATTTTTTGAGGAACCTCCGTAATGTTTTCCATCGTGGCTGCATTAATTTACATTCCCACCAACAGTGCACAAGGGCTCCCTTTTTTCCACATCCTTGCCGAATATTTGGGTTAAATCATTTTTTAAGTCTCTTTTTAAAATTCAAAACTCCACAGGAGAGGATACTGTATTAACCCTCTATTCTTCAGGACAGTTTTGCTGATCAGTTAACTAGGGTTCACCCAGGACAGCAGAGAGCTGGGGCTTATGACTATGTTTGCCTGGGAAGGAGGAGTCAGGCATCTATTTTGTGCTATAGAGGGGTGTCCAGGGTAGCAGGAGAGCAGCATGAGTACTCTGGGACTAGAAAAGAGAAAGAGGAAGTTAAGGAGCCACATGAGGAAAGAAAAATGTTGAGAGAAAGAGAGATTAAATAAATTTAAATAAACTTCACCTGCTTCAAATTTTCCCTTGGACTGACTCTCTTTTCTCTTAATTATTTTTCAGTGATGCCCAGTGTATCTGGCCATTCACCCAGATTCTGGCCTCTGAAGGGAACGTAACCCACTTACTCTATGCTCAGGATCCGGCAGGGCTCGGGGAGGGCGTTGACAGTGGAATGATTAAAGGAATTAAACTCTTGCAGGAATTTAACTCACACCATAGAGATGGAGTCTTGGTAACTGATCCAGGCAGTCAAAAAGGGAATTAAGTTCTCTGTCCGACTCCCGTGATTTCTAGAATGAAACAAGAGGGAGAATGGGACAGAATGAAATGGATTGGAATTGAAAGGGGTGTTGTTGAATTTTTACACAGAGAAGGTATAATTTCAGCCATGAAAGAATTAAATGTCTCTGAGAATAAATCTTAGCGCAGAATCAAACATTTAAGGAAAAAAGATGAATAAGCGGTCTATAAGATTTAGGTTCAGGAAAATCTAGGTTATTAATGAGTGTTGGCCATGTAGAGATTAAATAATGTCCCTCTCATTCAATTTGTGTTTATTTAATGCAGAAATTGGCTGGGCAGTATTACTAAGGCTTCACACTAAAGAGAAGTTTGAAATTCATGAAACAAATCACCCATTTCCTCTTGTCTGTGTCCTTGCCAAGCCTAGTTCAGCATCCAAAGGCGTGAGAAATGGAAAAAATAAAACAATATGTAATTTTCTTCCTTGTTTAATCATGAAAAGGTTGCTTTCCTATCCTTCCTTTCTCCGTTGTGAGCCTTTAGGGAGGAGTAAGAAATTTCAAGCTGCTTACCCAAGTCATTATCAGAGTAGATTAGAGTTAGGCGCCTCGCATGCAAATAGACCAACTTGACAAAAAAATAAATTGGAATTTAGATAGCAACAAATAAACTGGATTGAAGGTTAATTTTGGTGCCTTGCCCTTACACCAACGGAGCTGAAACTAGGACAGAGGTACCGAATTGCTTAGCTCTACTCTCTGTCCTGCAGGACTTATTATACAAGACTCCTCTCCCTCGCCTCCCCTCGCTCCACGCACAAACACATCTGCCTCAGCACACATGCTCCATCTACTTCAGGCTAATGGTTATCATCACCCCACAGATGTCATATTATCAAATGATTCTGCTTCTGTCTTCAAGGTACAGCCAGGCACCATAGGTTACCTGCCAGAACAAGTCACCTCTTAGTCACATCTCACCTGTGTGTCTTTCAGAAAATACCCCCAGGCATTTATTTTCTGGATGCATTATTCCAGTCACACTCCCCAATTCCTTTCTAAATCTCCCCATCTCTCACCAACTCCTTTTCTATATGTCTGGAGACAGCTTGTAGCAAAATTTTAAAGTCAGTGAAGTTCATTTTTAAGTTGATCTGCCTGTCACTCCCACCATTTCCTCATTCTTGGTGCCCCTTGCGTCATTCAGTGCCCTCAAACTTCCCCCTCTCTCCCCTCAAAACCTACTTCTAGAAAGGCCTCACACTTGTTACTTATAGATGGTATCTTATCCAAGATACTTGGGCTTTAAGCCCAATAAGAAGTCATCCCTTGGTACCACAGTAAGGGCCTTTCAAGTGTTAATGAGGAGATGGGGAGGAGAGGCTCTCTGTGATTCTGAAATTATACCTCCCACAGAAGCGTTTCTCAAAGTGGGGTCTGAGGAATCTGCGTCAGAATCACCAAGCACACGGATTCACCTTGCAGTTTGCTGGACCGCTCCTTCCCCCAAGAGCTAGTAAATACAACTTGTTGAGGTGAGCCCAGAAATCTGCCCTTTAATGAAGCACCCTGATCATTCTGAAGCTCAACAAAGTTTATGAACCTCTGATCCTGGGACAATTGACGTAAAACACTCTGCTTACCCAGCAATTAGTTTCAATAGTCATCACCCAGGCCCATTTTCCAGTTGTGGAATCAGCCCAGAGCCACTGCATGGCTTACCAAAGATATCACACTACTGGTTAGCAGAAGAGACAATATTCTGAAACAAGCTTCCTGACTCCAAAACTAGGACGTACCCCGTGCACTTCAGAATGAATTCAGAAAAGAGTGATATAAACCAAGAGCATACTTGTATAAAATGACTTTTGAAAAATGCCGAAAATCAGAACATCATCCATCAGATAGTCTTCAAATTATAGTTCTTCACGTGTCCAAGTGTTTGGTAAAGGATTTCTTAGACCTGACATGCAGACTTCCATCAGAAATTCGAATTTTCCGTTCAGCATTGAGAGACCCTACACAAACCCTCCGACTCTTGGTTCCGTTCCTATGATCGAGCACATCACATGGGACCTACATCTCTGAGCTTCCTGATTTCAGAAACTCCTTTATCTTCCACTATATAATCATATTTGGTCAGGACAGTGGAAAGGAGCTGCCAGAATGTAGTCAATACTGAAAAAAGAAGTGAGATGAGCCACATAGGTAAAGAAGTAAAGACCACAGAGCTTGAAGGCTCTGAAAGAGGCCCTTTCAAGCCAGAAGAGACTACTATGGACTAAAGAAGTAAAGGAAGATTTTGGTAACGAAGATCATGGTGGTGATGGCCACCAAGGTCATGGTTGTGATGACTTATGATGGGAATGATCTACTTATGAACGATCTACTTATACTAGGATGCTGGTCTCCCATAATAGGAAGGGATCTCGTGGTCCCATCCCCCTTCTGAGGCTTGACTCTTCGGACTCAACTCTTGCAAGAGACCTCATAGGAAATTCCAGTGACTGCCTCTCAAAGTGATACATTTTATCTTTGGATCTTCCAATTTTTAGAAAGCTTATCCTTTTATGGAACTGAAACCAGACCTGATCCACCTGAGGAAGATAGAAAACAAGGGCAGAAGAGCAGAAACCAAATTGATATAAAAGCCACAGAGGGAGAGTTAAGAAAAGGAAAAGAGCTTTCCTTTACTAACGGGAGATCATATTATGGAGCTGGTTTGGGACTTTTGTTTTTTTTCTGTAACATGCATAGGGTTTTCCACCCCAAAAGATTTTACTCCTTGCTAATCGTAACCATTCCCCAGAGGGCAATTTTCTCTGACTAAATAAGGTTTCTCAGGTGTAATGAACTGTAAAAGAGACGAATAGGCTCTTCCCCACTTATAAAACCATCACAGATGAACAGCAATTGAAGCAACTTGCTTTCTTTAGCCTAGAGAAAGTGGAGCAGAGGCTCTCCAATATGAGGCAGGCTTTGAAGTCCAACTCAGAAGCACTGGGCTTCAAGGCAGCAGGAAGGACTGAGTCAGACAGAGCATGAATGCCTCACCACTATTCTTCCTGTGCGTGAGAGATGCTAATACAGCCCAGGAACTCTTGAAAAAGGCCTCCAAATCATTAAAGCAACTCTCATTTCAAGGATAAGTGTTCTGTGAGATAATATTAACTTGCCTGATCTGTCATTTCAGAGAAAGAAATGTGGCCCATTTATAAATGAGTTAGGAACTCCGTGCAGCATTCAGTGACCTCTGGAAGTTGTCTAGCAGAGTGTGGGTTCTACAGATATTTCTTCAAAGATGGAAAAGGCTCATTGCTCTTAAAAAATCGGAGCTGATCTCCCACAGCTGGCCTCGGGAGCATGCACGAGGTTCTGGGTGTTTCATCTGGGCAAGGCTGGCAGAGGCAAGATGAATGTTCACCCTTTGTAGGCAGACTATGAGAATAAATTCTCTCTCGTGGCCTTAACATATCTCTATGAGAATAGCTATACAAACACTTGATTTAGAAAGGATTAGGGTATTGATAGCCGGTCTTCCTGAGCCTGGGAAACAGAGTACTACCTCTGAACAAATGGGAACTAAAAAACCTCATTAAGCTAAAAATATATTCACAGACAGATTTGCCTCCCCATCTTTAAATTATTTCATAAAATAGAAGCCACTCCCTGACACCATCAGCTCATATTGATTCTCATAGTCAATGAGCTGTTTCCACAACACCAAAAATTAGAAGAAGCATGGATAATTCAGTCAAACGTCTGCATGTCAGTCTACGATGTTGCCAAAAATCTGGGTATTCAGAATCTTCTCGATACTAGCTGTATTTTCCCTTTTCTCTTTCTCCAAACTCCATAAAATGACACTTAGTGAAAGTACATTAAAAACTAACTGTAAAGCACCCTACAAATATGAAGGGTAGTCATTACTGAGAACGCATTGCTCTAAAGAATCAGTATGAATCCTTTTAGAAACATTTTGGGTAAGAAACATCTTCTTGACTGTAAATCAATAATACCATATATTGCTCTACCACCACCTCTCCCACTCTGAACGTTACGGAAGCAGCTTAGGAAAACAAGAGAGAAGAACAATAAATGATATTGCACTGTTGCTTTGGAATGAGAATTGGTAGTATGGGGCGGGGGGAAACAGATGGGAAAGAAATGTACCCGGAGCGGATTATTTTTGTTTAAATAAGTTCATAATATGTGAAATGCACGATGGAAGCTGACAGGGGAAGTGGAGGATCATTGTTTGAATAGCATCAATATAAACACAGATGCAAAAGAAATTGGCTTGGGAGATGGAAGAACCTAGCCTGAATAATGTTGTATACTAATAAAAACCATAAAAAAGGGGAAAAATATAGAGAGTAGGTGATTATTTCTGTAATACTTGAAGATGTACATTTCCACAGATATCAAGGGGAAAGGAAAATATGCCTTACCTATTCCTTAGTTAGCTATTTTTGCTATAGTTCATAATTCTTCCAGGTTTCACCAAATCCTGACTTGTCTATCTACTTGACTGTATGCCAAGCAGACCTCTATCTTATGAAAAAGGCTATTTATGGGTCAGTCCTGGGAAATATATAATATGGATATGTGAAATGTGCACAGGTTTAACCTAATCCCAGCCCTTGCTGACATTGACTCTACTTAATGAGAATCACAAAATATTTAGGGCAGGCGGAGGACAGAGGAGCTATCCTTCCTCTAGCTCCCCTGACCATCCACTCCCCTCGCGCTCTGGGGAGCCTTTCACTCCCCTCCACCTCCATTCCGTGCCAGACTACATTATCCTGGGGAAAGAGAAAGATATTTGCTGGTTACATAGTAATATTTATCAAATATATCAGCAGAAAGAGCAACTACTCCCCATTGACACCTCTTAGTATTTCACTAGGCTGTCTGAAAATCTTTTGATTGTATCCATAAAAAGTCACCATGGATTATAATAATAATAGCTAGTTTGTATTAAGCACAATATGCCTGGCAGACATTGTGGAAAGGACATTATCTACATCATCTCATTTGATCCTGACAATAACCTATGAAGTAGGCTGATTACTCTCATTTTACATATAGGGAAAATGAGGCAAAGAGACATTTAATTAGTTGGCCAAAGAGACATAACTATTAGGGAGGGCCAGGTGCAGGTCTCTTGAAGTTCATAGCTGGCTGCCTTGACTCAATAATCATGACTGACCTTACAAGCATGACATTATTTGAGGGATATGGGCAAAGTTCACCTAACCCCAGTCTCTCTTTCAGAGGTGCCTGAAATGTCACTATTAATAATTCAACATTTTGTATTAAGCAATGTTCTCTTCTTGCAAGGCCCATTTTGCAATGAACCAACGTCTCAGACCAATGTGTCATCTACTTTCTACGACAATTAAGACCCAGAAAATCCTGGGAGATGGAGAGAGCAAAGAATTCACAAAAGAGAGGAGCAGGGAAGAGAAGATGCCACAAACAATCTTTATTTACTTCATCATTCTTCCACGGGCAAGCCTGTGAGAAGGAAGGAAAATACAAAATGGTAGAAAACGTTATGATTAGACATAAAGCATTCCTACACCTAAGACATTGGCATGGTCAATAGGAAGAAGCGAAGGAGTGTCCTTTCTCAGAGACTTTCCGGGTGAGGGACCTCTCTTGGTTGAGTTGAAGATCTGCTTGCCAGAAGACAGAAGATGGACAAGATCTTCAGAGAGGGCTTCTCATGACGCTATCCAGTGTGCTGGTGCTGAACTGATTGACAATCCATTTGGAGCTTTGTGAGATAAACCCAACCTGTTTCATCTTAGTTCTGTTATTGTGACAGAATAGGCATCTTTTCTCTGTGAGAAGGTTTGCTATGGAAAAGCAATTCCCTTGTGATAAGAGCCAGGAGGGAGAATAAGTAAGAAAGGAGTAAAATTCTTTGTTGCTGCTAACCGAAAGGGACAGATGCTTCATAAAAAAATGACAAGCAATAGTCCTTTCAATAGGGTGATAATACATCTGGTTGATCTGATGTGTGGCTGTTCTGACAGCGTTTTCTGAAGAAAGGCAACTACATTAAGAGGCTCACGACATGCTCGGGTGAAGGAGTTTACTTCTTCCAAATCAAAATATTATTTTCCTTCACCAATTGCAATTTGTAGTTCAATGAACAATGATGGGATTTTATTTTAAATCCCCCCCTTTCTTTTTGGTTCTTTGAAAACTCTTAGAACGTGCAGCTCTCAGCTCCAAGCCCTCAAGCGTGTAGACTTTTTTTTTTATTAATGTTATGATAGATTACAACCTTGTGAGATTTCAGTTGTACATTATTGTTAGTCATGTTGTGGGTACACCACTTCCCCCTTTGTGCCCTCCCCCCACCCCCCCTTTTCCCTGGTAACCACCGATCAGATCTCCTTCTCAATATACTAATTTCCACCTATGAGTGGAGTCATATAGAGTTCGTCTTTCTCTGACTGGCTTATTTTGCTTAACATAATACCCTCAAGGTCCATCCACGTTGCTGTGAATGAGCCAATTTTGTCTTTTTTTATGGCTGAGTAGTATTCCATTGTGTATATATACCATATCTTCTTTATCCAATCATCAGTTTCTGGGCATGTAGGTTGGTTCCACGTCTTGGCTATTGTAAATAATGCTGCGATGAACATAGGGGTGCAAGGGACTCTTGGGATTTCTGATTTCAGGTTCTTAGGATAGATACCCAGTAATGGGATGGCTGGGTCATAGGGTATTTCTATTTTTAACTTTTTGAGAAATCTCCATACTGTTTTCCATAGTGGCTGTACCAGTTTTCATTCCCACCAACAGTGTATGAGGGTTCCTTTTTCTCCACAACCTCTCCAACATTTGTCATTCTTGGTTTTAGACTTACTTTTTAAGTGATGCCCGAGATTTGGGATAAAAAAATCAAGAAGCACTTTTTCTCTGCTTTACAGGAAACTTGCCTAAGACTGACAGTCCCTTTGAGGGGCCCACTCATGAATCCTCCTGTCTTCAGGTGAGATGCACCAACTACGTGGCAGCTGAATTCCACCTCACAGAATCCTCAAGAACTTCACATTTCTTCCCTGCCTTTGTGTCGTGGGTTTGGGCTGGTCCTCTTTGGCACAAACACTGGTGACTCCATGTATTTCAATGTTCCCAACCTTGCCTCTGATACAATAAAGGTGTGGCAGAGTAACACTTTCATATGTTACCTGGCACATTATTTTCTCTACTCCTTTGTGACCCTCCCTGTTGCCACTGTTGACAAGGGGCCAGCTTTGACTCCAGACCCAGAGAACAAAGATGCCACATTGTAGCTTCCAAACAAAGTGATGAGATTTCTTGTGTAAGACAGAAAATGTACTAAAAGGAATGCTCTTAAGTACCACTATCTCTGCCCCACCCCCCTCCCCTGCATATAAGGGAGAGAGAAAAAAGAGTTGGAAAGGATCTAGGAAGCAGAGATGTGGGCCCATCTTTGTGTCATGCCCACCACCCCCAGATAATTTGGAAGAGGAGAATAGAACAAGAACCACTGATTTTCTGGGGTCAGAGAGAGAAGATCGGTGTCTTACTGGTCCTACTTGGAGTTATAGTCTTCAGCATCTGTTTCAGCGACACTTGTGGCTTTGGGCAGGTAAACAACAAACCAGAGAGGCTGTAAGTGGGTACATCAGGATGCAAGGAACCCTGACAGTCCCTTAGTCTTTCTGCAAGCTCATGAGAAGGGTTAGGAAGGACTGAGGAATGGCAGATGGATGCACAGGACCCTGGAGATGTGAATAGGAAAATGGTGGTGGAGACAATAATAAAAACCAAAAGTACTTCAGTGAATGAGGCTGATGTAGGGTGAACACTTTGCAGTGAGGTCAGTGTGAACGAGGCTCCTTCGAGGACCAGAGACTCACGTTATAGCTCAAAAGATGACAGCTAAGACCAAAACAGGTGAAACCTGGGAAATGGACAGCCCCAGCCCAGATGACACCATGGTCGGGGGTTATAAAACCACCCTTCTGCCTAGTTTAAAACCAGTGCCAAGGGAAGAATGAGAGGGAAAAAGCTAAGTGGGAGGACTTTCTTCAGATCTAGACTGGAAATGAATTATAAACCCTACTTGCCTGAGAAGATGCTGCCTAGCACGAAGCTTAACTGGAAGTGACTACATTAAGTTTCTGCATCAGGTGGAATGAGGCCTCAGATTCAGAAAATTAAATTGGCTTTTAGGAAAATGAAGAAATTTCTTTTTGTTCACCTGAGCCTGTGGCCATGAAAATCTATATCCAACAAAGAGGTTATATCTCATGGAGACACTTACCTTACATGTTGTTAAGCAACTATGTAAATAAGGATGTGCTTAGTAGAATCATATGAGCTTCCTACCATTAGTGCTAAACGCAGCACTTCCCAGAGCCCTAAAGGACTTTGAGTCGCTCAGATCAACTTCCCCTTAGGATTGCTATGGGAGATAAAAGTTTCAGCCTCAGTTTGGCTAGCTGCAAGTCCATATCCCATTAGGATTCTTTCCCCAATTAATTATGCAAATGGGTTATTGATTATTAATTAGAACATTTAGCGATGTTATGAAGAACTTGCAAGATAAATCTTTTTGACTTGTATTTAACTGGTAGATTATATAAGCAATAAAGAATACATGAGCAATAGCTGCATAATTACATTTTATGAATAGCAGAAACCTGTAAGGGATGTGGAGAGATTTAATTGGCATTTAACAAGATAACTACAGCAAATTAATTAGGAATTATCTGCTAAAATATGAATTAACTTCTGATAATATTTTAACCAGCTACTCTATGATGCTAGAGTCTTCTTATTGTTGCTAAAATACCTAAATAAAATACCCTGCTAGTTAAGATGATTGTGCTAATTTGTCTCCCAAATAATCAATTAAGTTTTATTGAGATTTATTGTGTAATCAGAACATTTTAGAGAATGAAAGGAAGTATGGTGTGTAGTTCCTGCCATCACGAGATTCACAGCAGAGCCGGAGGAAAAGAACTCAGCACAAAGGATTCACAGGAGTAAGAACGTTAATGGGATTGCAAAGCCTGACTTACTTTACCTCTTAAAACCTCAGTTTTCTCATCTGTAAAATGGGGATGATAATATCTAGCTCAAGGTTTGTTGTGTGGATACCTATCTCAGTGTCCGGTACTTAGGAATCTTTCAACAAACGTCAGCTTTGTTCTAATCTTACTGTGTGATTCTGAGAAGAAAATACAATCAGTGAAAGTAATTCACGCGTGTGCAAAAGGATGTGCTCTCCAGCTGTTCAGTGAAGCAGTGTTCGTAAACCCAAACACCGGGTCAGTCTAATGCCCATCCAAGAGGCAACAGTCAAATACATGGTGATGGATTCTTACCACAGAGTAGTACCCACCGCTTACCCAGAGAAAGCCTCATCCACGTGGGCTAACATGGAGAGATGTCCAGGAATTTTACAAAATATAAATGTACGATGTCATTTCTATTAAAAATGGCCACGTGCAAGATCGAGACTACACATTCTTTATGGGTTTATATAAATGTACATAAAAACCTCAAAAAATTTCTGGAAGTATACACCTCACACACAGCTGTGCTACCTCTGGGCCCGGGGGAAAGGCCCAGGACTGGAATAAGTGATCAAAGGGGACCCGAGCCTTGTCTACAAAATTTCATTTTTAAAGGCTCGGTAGATTATATCACTTGTGTAATTAAAATTTAAATTATAAAAAAATGGGGGCAGATGGGCATTGCAGTGGTTCGTGGATTATAAAGGATGGGAGAAGGCAGAAGGGAAGGGGGAGAACATTTGTTGAGTCGTGTGCTGGGCTTCCCGACACAGCACTCCATACTCATGTTACAGGAAGCCTGTGGAGGACAGAGAGGCCTGACTCACAAAGCCGGACAATAAAGGGAAATGACTGACTCGACTAAAAGAGGGCATGACGCGGAAACTAGGTAGAGGCGTTTTTACCTGAGGAGGAGACAATGAGAGTATCTGTGGGGTCTGGAGCAGGGGAAGGGTGAGATCCAAGGGGCATTGTAACGGATTTATTTGACGATGGGTAATGAGATACAATGAAGATGACGAGAAACAGGGAGCCCCCCAGAAGGCTGTTGAAGACATCCAGGTGTGCGGGATTGAACACCTGAACAGTGGAATGGAGAGAAAGGGCAAATCGGAAAGACACGTTGAAGCAAACCCCGGTAGGAATTGATGAGAGGAGGGGTGAGTTACAGATGATTTCAAACTGTGTAGCCTAGCAGCCTGCAGGTACAGGGAGTGGTACCTCAGGCAGAAACGTGGTTTGGGGGCAGACAGCAATTCGAATGATTAAAATAAAAGGGCTCAATTTTAAAATGCAGAATTCAAGATGATAGTTGAACTTCTAAGCAGAAATGCCCTATTGGTGCATTTCGTGCGTGAGTATGATGGTCTAGTTTCCTTCTAAGAGGTGTCAGTGAAAGCTATGAGACTGTACAACTCTCCAGCGATGTGACTGAAATGTGTGGAGAGGGAAAAGCAGAGAGTCAAGAACTGAGGGGAGGGAGGTGGAGAGTGGGGAGAGAAGCACCCACTCACTCAAGTTCAATGTTCACATGTGAGTCTCCTCCATCAGAGGATATTTACCAGGTGCAGGTACCTCTGAAAGAATATTGTATCCACACCGAGACCTCTTTCGTTCTTCAGAAATTTTATTTTTTTTGAGGAAGATTAGCCCTGAGCTAACATCTGCTAATCCTCTTTTTGCTGAGGAAGACTGGCCCTGAGCTAACACCCATGCCCATCTTCCTCTACTTTACATGTGGGACGCCTGCCACAGCATGGTGTGCCAAGCGGTGCGTAGGTCCACACCCAGGATCCGAACCCCGAACCTCAGGCCACCAAAGCAGAACATGCGAACTTAACTGCTGCACCACTGGGCCAGCCCCTAGAAATAATTTTTTAAAATTAAGGAAGGCTCCGAAGTCTTGCCTGTCCAACCAGAAAGCAAAGCTATATACACTCTGCCCTAACAATGTTGTTTCCTGGCAATCTGCATTCCACTCTGCTTCCCTGTGAGAATAAACTGAGAGCTGAGACAGAGAAATAACTGCCGTTCCCACTGGCTAAGCCCTTCCTGAGAAGGACCCTGTGGTCTCCCTCAGAAACGCGGGCTAAGTGACTGAATCTTTGCATTGGTCTGCCATCCAGAAGCATTCGCCCACTCGACCTCGTCACTGAGCTCAATAAGAAAGACCTCCCCATGCATGTGTGGGCTCTTGACCTCACAACACCCCTCCCAAGAAGGAAAAGGAGGAGACTGATTCATTTTTCCCTCCTCTAGGTTTGTTTCATTTGTGAAAAAGATAGAATAAGTAATTTTACCATGATTCCTTGGTAACTTATTGACGGGAAGCAACTGACGCCTAAGGAAAGCAACAGACACTAATTGCCAGCAATTGTGCTAGGAATTGTATCTGCATCCTCTCATTTATAATTATACCCATTATAAAGATGAGCACACTGAGGCTTCCAAAGACACGTAGACAGGAGGGAGCAGAGCCAGCACTAGAGCCCGGGTCATCTGACACCAGGGCCCCCCATGCTTAACCACTGCACTATGTTGGCAGACTCAGGTGCTTTTGATTTAGATTCTTCTTTTCAGTTGACCCACTGTATTAGTCAGGGCTCTCCAGAGACACAGAACCAACAGGAGATGTGCAGATACAGCTATATAGATATAGATAGACATTAAAAGAAAAGGGCTCAATTTTGTTTTATTTTTTTGCTGGGAAAGATTCACCCTGAGATAACATCTTTTGCCAATCTTCCTCTCTCTCTCTTTTATTTTCTCCCCAAAGCCCTCGTACATAGTTGTATATTCCAGTTGTAAGTCCTTCTAGTTCTTCTATGTGAGCCGCCACCACAGCATGGCTACTGACAGATAAGTGGTGTGGTTCCATGCCCGGGAACAAACCCAGGCTGCTGAAGAGGAGAGCACGGAGCTTTAACCACTAGGCCATCTCACCTGGCTCAAAGTGTTCAGTTTTAAAATGTAGAATTCTGGATGATGGTTGGACATCTAAGTGGAAATGTCCATATAAGTATGTATTTGTGAATATGTATACATGTAGTATACATATATATATATATATATTTATTTATTACAAGGAATTGGCTCTCAAGATTATGCAGTTATGGAAGCTGAGAAGTCCCAAAATCTGCAGTTGGCAAGCTCAAGATCCAGGAGAGCCAATAGTGTATTTCCAGTCCAAAGCCAGCTGACCTCAGACCCAGGAAGAGCCTATGTTTCAGCTCGAGTCTGAAAGCAGTAAAAAATCTATGTCCCAGCTCAAAGGCAGTCAGGCTGGAGGCGTGCCCCCTTACTCACAGGAGGTCAGCCTTTTTGTTCTATTCAGACCTTCAACGGATTGGAAGAAGCTCATCCTTACTGGGGAGGGCAAACTGCTTTACTCTGTCTACGGATTCAAATGTTAATCTCCCTCCAGGCACACCCACAATAATGTTTGACCGAATGTCTGGGCACCCTGTGGCCCAGTCGAGTTGACACATATAATTAACCATCCCATCCATATTCTTCCCTATAATGACTTTGATGGCCAGGGGCAGTGAATTTTTCTTTCTGGCCCCCTCCCTCTGAATGTCTCTTCCTGGAGAGGAAGGTGATCATGGGAAGACAGAGAATGAACCGTGCCACCTTCATGTGGCAAGCTGGTCCCAGAAATGGTTCAGCAGAGACTGTAATCCTCCTTCAGGGCTGTACCAGGGAGAGTCCTGTATTGCATGGAAGGCTGGACTAGTGGTCAAGAATCTTCCAACTCTCAGATTCTATGTGCCTGATAAGTTTGCTCTTTCTGGGCCCCTTTTCCTCATCTTTTGTTGATGAAGGAAGCTTGAGAGCTCAGTGAGGGCAAGATATTAGTTTTGGCCATTCAACTTCTTCCCCAAAGTCCTAGGGTATTTCCCTGAAGGTACAGCAGAGTGCAGAGTCTGAGAACACAGCCTGTGTCCTCAGTCAGAGCTGGAGCCAAATTTCAGCTCTGCCAACCACTAGGTTTGTGACTTGGGCAAGTTAGTTCCTTATCCTCTGTAAGACTCACAGAATTGTTGCAAATATGTTAATATATAAACAGCATCTGAAGGTGCCTGCCAGTGGTCAGCGTCCAATAAGTTGTTTTTGTTGATACTGTTGTAACAGAAAGCAGGCCCTGAATCAGTCACTACCTGCGTCCAATAATCAGGCCAGGATGTCGTTTCTCGCCACCTAGTGGCCATCAATCACACTACACCAAATAAGTCAACTTACCCAAACACAATTGAATACAAGTGATGGCAACCTTGGCGCCTAATCGAAAGAAAAGGCAGAGAAAAGGCGATGTACCAGTGACACTACCACCTTCACCTCCTGGAGTTTGGTTTTTAGCCTCCTACTGCTTGTTGACGAGAACTGCCTCATCAAGAAAGCTTGATGCACACACACCAAGGTGGATGTTTTCTGTTGTAAACTGGAAAGTCCATTTCATTATTTTTAAAGAATCTATTTACAAGATTAGTAAAATGTATGGAAAGGTGGGTTGAGAGATAAGCATGTGTTCTAATGAAATGAAGCACAGACCTGTGCAGCGTGGAAGAAAGAACTTGAGTAGCTCCGATTGTCTGCAGCCCCACATGGGGTTTTCAGTACAACCCAGGCCAAAGTGCCTTAGGCGCAGTGTGTTGAAGGTTTTAGCAAACCCAGGCAGAGAGCAAGCTTCAAGCTCATCTCACCTCCTCTCCTCCCTGGCTCCAAAACTCCACAGAGACATCGTTTAGGAAAAAAACACAGTTAGGCAGTCTCCTTCCATTTCTCCAAATGTCAAAGCGAAGTCCAACAGAAAGCAATTAACAGATGTCTGCCCAGCAGAGAGTGCGGGAGTTCCAGGCAGAAATGAGTGCAGGCATATCTTAGCATATCACAGGGTGGCCCCATTACCCAGCTAAAAATAACCTCTCTGCCTCCTCAGCTTTCTGTCTTTATTAGCATCAGTCCCAACAGGTTAGCTCTTTCCCCTTGAAAGCTTCCTTAAAACAAGTGGCAAGTGAGAAAACTAAATTCGGACTCTGCTCAGGTGCAAGTTTCCCCAGGGAAATTCTAGCCTCTCCCTGGAATTGGGGGTGCAGGTGAGCCACCACTGAATATTCCTAACCATTTACCCCAGACCCCATCAACTCTCCTCCTAGAGGCAGGAAAAACACCAAACTGTCCCTTAGAGGACGAGATTGTGTGTGGTTTTACAGCAGGATCTTATTTGTGACATTAAATGAGCAAATCATGAAGCATCTAAATGATTAATTTCTCACTGGGCTGTCAGCAAGCTGTCACCAACTGACAGTTCTGTCATAAGTGTCATTTATAATGTCACAAGTCTACTCCCCATCAATGTCATTAAACAATTACACTTGGTTTAGAAAAAGAAAGAAGGAGGGCAGGGGGATGCGTAGAAAGCCACGTGTAATGTTTAAGCAATTACATACTTTGCTGTTCCTGGGTGGCAATCCCTGCCAACAATTAGATCTTACTTGATTTGTTCATTTAGGCAAATTATCAATTATTTGGAGGCGTCAGCCTGGGTAATTTTTTCTTCTCCACTGGAGGCAGCCTCGGTGCCCTGCCAGGGCTGATATCAGCAGAATGGAGACGGAGCTTTGATAATTAGCCCTCTCAACTCTGGGGCCTGCAGTTCTGCACTCCCTTTTTGTGCTCACACTGGTATGCTCCTTTGTCGGGACTTGGCATCTGGATGCAACCACTCATTCTACGAGCTGTTTAAATAGAGATCGCTCTTCCAATAAGTATGGCTTTTTTTTCCCCTTTCTTTGTAAAATTTTGGTAAATGCAACCTGCTATGCGTCTACACCCTCCTTTCCTCTCTTCCACCTTTTTCTTTATGTGATGCTGGGCCACTGTGTTGACTCCCACTCATGACCCCAGGTATCCGCTATGTGTCTGTGAGAGAAGAGTGTGTCTCAATGCCTATGTTCACCAGAATGGCCATGCAAGTGATCCTTTCTGATCACTATGTGACATAAATAGAAAAACAAGTGTAGGTGTGTGGGGAGGGGACTAGGGTGGGTGAGGATAAGAGCTTGTGAGGATGAAAAAGAGAAAGACAGAGGGATACTCTTGAGCTCTCTAAAGAGATTCCCTTCTGGAATGGGTGTCTGGAGTCCAGCCTGGAAAGGGTAAGTTTCTTTCAAAAGCAACAGGAAGCAGGCCAGGGAGGCCCTGACTCAGTTATCCAAAAAGAGATGCTTATGCCAAATGTGGTCTGGGCAGTTGTCACTCATGCCTTGAGTCCACAGATGGGTCTGGCCCATTCCTGGTAGATTCCAGGATCTGGCGCATGGCTGTTCTTGGTTCAGAGTTTTAGGACTTTGGCTTTTTTTTTTTTTTTGGCAGTTGGGGTGGATATCTGTTGTTTTTGCCTGCCAGTATTTTCCTCTTCTGTAAAGAAGACCCCAATTTTTCTTAGCAGGACATTCCTTTCCCACTCCCAGACTGTGTACTTTAGGTGGGGTTGACCCCACTCCTGGCCCTAGGGGTGAGCACCTGGCCAAGACACGGTCAATGAGAGCATCCCTTCTCCCTGGCCACAGTAATTAGTCCAGATAGAAAAGATGAGCCAAACTGATCCAATGAGAGCCTGCTCCAAACTTTTCCTGGTACTAATGAGATGGAGTTTGAGTCTGGAAATGCTGGGGGCTCTCTTGCCACCGTAAGGGAAAAGTGTGCCTGGGAATGAAGCCAGGATAGAGAAGGGCAGAGAGAGAGCACCCAATGCTATTGGAGCATCTGGTCCAGAATGCCAGAAGCTAGTATACCCTTGGATTTTTTAATTGGCTCAACCAATAAATTTCTTTTCCACCTAAGCTTGGTCAAGATGGGTTTCTATTACCTGCAAGCAGGAGAATCTTGACTAATCCAGATTTTTCTCTCCTCAATTCTCTAGTTCTTCCCTTTCGTGTTTACATCCAGTTTGTCTGTGAGCGTCGGTTTCTATCTTCCGATTACTGGTATCAGGGTTTCCATTTTGTTCCTTTGTGGCACCTTCACTTTGGTTTGGAAAACTGTACAAACTCTCCTGCCATCTCCACCCATTGACCCAATGGTGGAGGAGACATCAGGGTGGGGAAGTGACATCCATCTGGCTGGTTGAAATCTCCTGGCATTTAGAAGCTTTCTCACTGGCTGCCTGAATTGAAGCCAAGTCTTTGAATTTAACTCTGAATGTGGCTAAGACACATGTAAGTATTACTCAAGTGTTTCTTCCCAATCTTAGCAATAATTAAATGAAGAGAGAGAGGGAGGAAGGGAGGAAGGAATTAAGGAAGGAAGGAAAGAGAAAGAGAGACAGGGGAGCAGGCATGGACCCTTGTCTTTTGCCTCCACATCCCATGTAAACATGATGTCATGATGTCACGCTTCCCCTCCCTGGGGGCACAAGTGCTTAAGAGCCTTCCAGCTGGTCTATTGAGAACACTGTGAAAGTCTGGCCTCAGCTGCCATCTTAAACACAGGTCAGCTTGAATCGGCTGTGTCTGCAAGTTCTCTTCCCAAGTATTCTTTCTCTGCTTAGCCCCGTTCATTGAGTATCAGCTTCCACTCCCCTACACATCTCTAGTTCTCTTGCTACGTGAGCATCACATCACCTCCTTCTCTACCATTACACCTGACGCTCTGCCTCAGGCTCCAGGGAGTCTCCAGCCCTTACAGGATGGCATTTATAAAATCATCATTGATATTTAACGTAGAGAGGATCACTTGTATACACTACAGGGATAAGTGGAAAGATACCCACCCAGGGCTGGGGAGGGTTATTCATCACACCTGGCATGGCATTTGGACAGAGTCTATCGGCTGCGAAAGAGAAGCCTGGCAAAAAGTGGAAAACTGAGTCCATCAGGTGCCTGCTTTGTCCACACCACCACTCATGCCAATGACGTCCCGCTGAATTGACAGGCTTTCTGGATGAATCAATTGGTTCTTTTGTCATCTGGTTGACTCAGAAATAGTTATCTCTTGAGCTCTTTAGTTTGCAAAAGATAAATACACACTGACTTGAAAGAAAAATAGTGTAGAATAAACATACGGGGCATATAGTTGCATTTTGCAAGCAGAGTCAGAGGAAAAATCAGAGGAAAAAAAGGAGTCAGAGAGAGAGAGAGAAAGATAGGAGTGCGGAGAGTGAAAGGAGAGAGAAAGAGAGAGAGGATGGCACCTGATGGCAACGCTGCCTGGACCACCCCAGCTGTGCTGTGTTGGAAGCCCAGGTGTGCTCTGCCCCAGCAGCTGTAGTCAGGGCCCAAGTGTTTCTGGAACATTGAAGTGATTCTGGGGTTGATATCATAACTGATGCCAGAAAAAATATCTAAATTACACTTAAAAGGAATCTACCTTTTTATCTTTTAACCTTAGGCCTTCCCCAGCCAAGCAGAAAAATCAATCTTGGCTAATCCACTGACCAAGTAAAAGGGAAAAGAACAGAAAAGAACCTTGCATTAAACAGTCGCTTGATGCTTAAAGAGGTATCAGAGGGAAGGTGATCCACAGGAGTACAGGCTCAAAGGGCTGAATTTGGAACTTTTATCCATATCCCATGGCTGGTCATTAGCCAGGAAGACAAAGGATGCAGTTGCATTACGTTTTAGCTTATAGATTTTAAGCCATGCTTTCTCATCATCTCTTTGCTGAGAGCTGGAAAACTGACTTCTCTCCTATCCTGGATAGAATATAGCCACCTGTGTGACCATTATGTAAGCATTAGCTGGAGAAATCAAGGCAGAGTCACTGCTTCATCAGTGCTGTTGAGTCAATTCTGACTCCTAGTGATTCTGTGTACAGAGTAAAACCCTGCCCAGTATTTTTGCGCCATCCTCTCACCTGCTGTCATTTTGTATCAGACAATGCTCTGCTGCTATTCATAGGGTTTTCATGGCCAATTTTTTTGGAAGTGGGTGGCCAGGTCCTTCTTCCTTGTCTGGAAGCTCTGCTGAAACCTGTCCACTATGGGTGATCCTGCTGGTATTTGAAGTACTGGTGACATAGCTTTCAGCATTATAGCAACACGCAACCACCACAGTACAACAACCAACAATGGGTGGTGTGATTCCCTGACTGAGAAATGAACCCAAGCCACAGTGGTGAGAGAGCTGAACCTTAACCACTAGACCACCAGGGCTGACTAGAGTTATTGCTACCTGTGATATATTAAAGACTGTATCTGGTCTTTGTCCCCAGTTCCTGGTACAGAACTTCAAAAACCCTTGGAATTTCCTGAATTATAGAAATGTCTTTTGATATTCTCAAGGAGCCCTTTTGACCTATCTGAGTTTATTCTGAAGAGTTGACTTCATGGTGGACCCTTAGATAGTTTCAAGGGAGAGGCTGGCCACTCCAGAAAGACCAAGCACATGATTAAAGAGTTGGAACTTACTAGCCCACTCCCACACTCTAGGGGGAGAGGAGAGACTAGAGATTGAATTCAAGCATGTGATCAACGATTTGATCAATCATGCCTACTAAATGAAACTGCATATAAAAACTCTGGACACTAAAGTTCAGGGATGTTTTTGGTTGGCAAATGTATCAATGTACCAGGAGAGTGGAACACCACAACTCCATAGGAACAGAAGGTCCTGCTCTTAGGACCCTCCTGTACATTGTTCTATGGACCTCTGTACCCGGCTGTTCATTTCCATCCTGCATAATAAGATGCTAATGATAAGCATGGCACTTTTCTGAGTTCTGTGAGTCATTCTAGAGAATTACTGGATCTTAGGAGGTTATGGGAAACCCTAAATTTGTGTTTGACTGGGCAAAAGTGTGGGCAGCCTGGGAATCCCACTTAAGGCTGGCGTGTGAAGTAAGGGCAATCTTGTTGGGGACCTTGCCCTTTAGCTTGTGGGATCTGACCCTAACTCCAGGTATTTCAGTGTCATAATTGAATTGAATTTTAGAACACTCAGTTGGTGTCAGAAAATTGATGTCAGAACATGCTACCTGTTGAGCATTCTCAAGCACAGAAGCCACAAGAGGGACCATGCAGGACAAAGACAAGGGGTCTCTGAGCTCTATACATTACATTTTCACAGCAACAGGACAATTGGTGGACCATTCACTTGGGCTCAGACGCATGTTCATAGAATCCTGGGACTGGAAGCACCAGGAGATGAAGTCCATGCTACCATCTGTTAGCAGAATGGCTCTCCAAACATCTCAGAAGTGTAGTTTCTTTGCAATTGTCTCTTTTTAGTGTGCCTAATACCCTCCCACACCCACCTATCCAGCAATCACCCCACTCTTCCTTTACTTTTAGTCAGAACTCATGTTACCACTTAGCGCAAGGTGTATTTGATTTACTTATTTGTCTGTATCTCCCAGTAGAATGCAAACTCTCTCTGAGGGCACAAACTTTGTGTGTTCGCTGTCATGCCTCCAGTGCCTAGAACAATGGTTGGCATATAGTAGGTGCTTGATTCATGTTTGTTACATGAACAAGGATCCCCACTCTCACAGGATGGTATTCTACCTCTTAGCCAGCGAAAGGCAACCCCAGAACTTGCTTTGTCTACTCTAACTGATAATTTCTGATATATTCTTATACTCACTTGCCTCCTAGAGCTCATTTTCTACCTGTGAAAATTCTGCTTACTTCTTAGGTATCAGTGCTGGTCTCACCTCCTCAGTGAAGCTTTTCCTGATAATCCCAGCCCTTACTGGTCTATCTTCACTCTAATCTCTGGCAAAACTAAAAATGTGTTCCACACAACTGTATGCTGCTGTATTGTCTCTTCTAACTACTCTAGATGTAAGCTCCCTGAGGAACAAACAGTCTCAGATGTACATTATCTGAATCACTCACAGAACCTAGTCAGGACTTGGCATACAGTAGGTGTTCAAAATATTTGTTGGTTGGAATTGTTGCAAGGCCTTGATCCTTATAAATTTGATAAAGTCAGACTTGAGGCATTCCACGCTCCCTCTCTGCGCTCCCACGGTACTCTGTAGAAAAATCTATCTCATTATCAGTATACGAGTCTGTCTGCCTCCACTGTCAAATCTTTGATATCTAGGATTGTTCCTTTTTCATCTCTGTATCTCCAGGACCTAGCCCAGTGCCTGAAACACAGTAGGAACCTAAATTTATTATTATTAATTGAATGAACCGAAGTGAGAAAATGCATCTTTTACATTTCCTTGCCCTCACTCTTCCTAGTACAGTGTGAGGTCCTGAGTAGGTCCTCAATAAATACTCGCAGATGCTTGTCTTTACTTCCCTGGTTGGAGAGATGTAGAACATTCTCTTCTACTGACTCCATCTACGCCTTGCTCTGAGAGAGACCATGAGAGACTTGAGGGTTTGCTGAGGTCTCAGGAAGAGAAGAAAGAATGACAGACCATGGAGGTTGCTTCCCAAATATGATGGAAATGGGAAATGTGGGTGTAGCAATCAGTGGGGATGACCACAAATCTTTCTTGCCTTTAAAAGTATTTGTTATTTTGGTAAAATAAATATAACATAAATTTTACCATCTTAACCATTTTTAAGTGTAAGTTCTGTGGCATTAAGTACATTTGCATTATTCTGCACTGATCACCACCAGCCATCTCCAGAACTTATTCATCATCTCAAAATGAAACTCTGCACCCATTAAACAACAACTCCCCATTAGCAACCACCCCCCAGCCCCTGGCAACCACCATTCTAGTTTCTATCTCTATGAATTTGACGACTCTAGGTACCTCATAAAGTAGAATCACAATGCGTGATCTTTGTGTCTGGCTTATTTCACTGAGCATGGTATCTTGAGGGTTTATCACTGTTGTAGCATGAGTCAGAATTCCCTTCCTTTCAAAGGCTGAATAATATTCCATTGGATATATATGCCACATTTTGTTTCCCTCTTCAACTATCCATGGACACTTGGGTTGCTCCTACTTTTGGGGTATCGTGAATAACGCTGCTATGAATGTGGATGTACACATATCTGTGCAAGTCCCTGCTCACAATTCTTTAGGGTATACACCTAGAAGTGGAATGGCTGGATCATATAGTTTTTCTATGTTTAATTTTTTGAGGAACCACCATACTGTTCTCCATAACGGCTGCATTCTTCTTACCATTTTTAAAAATTGTGTATCTTTTTATTTATATTTTGAATTGGTGATATATTCACAAGATACAAAACACAAGATCAATAGCAAAATATCTTTTTACTCCTGTCTCGTAGCCATTTAGTTCCCATCCTGGAAGCAGCCAGTGTTACTACTTATCTCTGCTCTACCGTAGCCCCCCCAAGGCACCCCAATATCCAAGCAAGTTCAAGACCTGGACTGAGACTGTCTTTCCAAACAGAAAGACTTCAAAATTACCCATGGTCTGCGCAGAGAAGGGGTTAATGGAAAGCCAAACTCTGAAATGCACTATACATAATGAATAACAAACACCCTTTTAAGATGAGTATTATTAAAGCACCAACATGTTATTATCCAAAATGTATGAAGTGTCTTCTCTCTTTCTTTGGCCCTTAATACTACATTGAAAGCATTACCTAATGCCCACTCCAAAGATTAGATTCCTGTGAAAGAAAAGAGTCAACATGCATAACACATCACAGCACCACCCTTCATCTTTTCCATTTGGATTCACAGTGAGACATTCCCTGGTTTAACAAAAAGAGCATTTACAAAATGGCTCTTGGGGCTTAATTGGTATTTCTTTCTTTTGCCTGCCGGTATAATTCAGGAGAGGAGACTGCAAAGCAATTTAAGAACATTAGCATTGTTCCTAAATACCCACGTCCAAGGTTAGTGAATACAACCGGAAAAGCCCAAAGAGCACCCAGGGAGATTAAGGGAGGTTTTGAAGCAGAACGCGTGATTCTAATGAACTTGGGCTCTGCCTCACGGAAGAAGAATCTATCTAAATGCATTAGGGCCAGCGGAGCAGACGGGTGGCAGCTACCTCAATGCGAGAGATGCTTTTCTCAGTAAGTTGCAAAACACTGCAAATAGATTTGGGTGGGTTTGAAGCCCGGAGTCACTATAGGATGCTAATTATGATTTCCATACTGTTGCCAAGAGAAAGAAAGAATCCTCCAGCATGGTGTTGAGAGCCACAACATATGTACTCCAGCTGTCCTGGCGAATGTCCCCCTGGTGACCCTCACAGTGGAGGCCTCTGTTTGGTTTCCTCCTCTCCCTGTACAGATGAATTAATTCATTTGGAAGGTGGAGAAGGGTTTTTGGAAAGACAAGAGTGTATGATATGTTAGTACCAGACATAAATAATTTTTCAGGTTCTCTTTTTTTTAAATCTTCAATACAATTGTTACCTGTGCCCTGGTAAATGATCAGCTGTATAGACCCACATTTCAATGTTATGCATCGAAAATGAGCAACAAGAAATAAAAATATTGGGGCAGGCCTGGTGGTGCAGTGGTTAAGTTTGCATGTTCAGCTTTGGTGGCCCAGGGTTTGCCAGTTTGGATCCCAGGTGCGGACATGGCACAGCTTGGTACGCTATGCTATGGTAGGCGTCCCACATATAAAGTAGAGGAAGATGGGCACGGATGTTAGCTGAGGGCCAGTCTTCCTCAGCAAAAAGAGGAGGATTGGCAGCAGATATTATCTCAGGGCTAATCTTCCTCAAAAAAAAGAAAGAAAGAAAAATATAGATTTTAAACAATCTCAATTTTGAGTGTGAGATTGCAAGTGCGTACCTTGTAAAACAGTGATCTCCCTGCTGAGGTTCTGGGTGAAGGGGACAGACAGAAGACTTTTGACATCAACTACCTGGATAGGAGCCAAACCAAACTTTACAGGTGGAGGGCAAAGTCCTCCACACAACTGCCCTCACTTCAGATGCCAGTCGCAAATCCAGGTCCCCAGGCCTCCTTCACGTCTAACCCACTGGCTACGAATTCAGGGGTTCCTGTTATCGCCTCAGGCTCAATAATATGCTAGAATGATGCACAGAACTCAGGAAGACAGTATTCTTATGATTACTGCTGTATTATAGCAAAAGAACACAAATCAGAGCCAGGCTTGTATCCAAAGGGGAGAGCCATATAGCAAAATCTGGGAGGATCCCAAACGTGAAGCTTCCTTTGTCCTCTCCGCATGGGGTCAGGAGGCATCACTCTCCTGACACATTGAGATGGGGCAGTACACGGAGTATTGCCCACCAGGGAAGCTCACCTGAGCGTCTATGTCCATAGTTTTTATTCGGACTTCATTCCACAGGCATGATTGAATAAGTCATTGGTCATGTGATTCAATCTCTATCCCCCTCCCCTCCCTGGGGTTTAGTCTGACAACAAGATGGCTCAAAGCCCTAAGCTTCTAATCATATAGTTGGTCTTTCCAGCATGGCCAGCTCCCATCCTAAATCTTTTCCTTAGCATAAATTACCCAGCAAACATAACCTATCAGGTTCTACCATGAATAACAAAGACACTCCTATTACTTGAAAAATCACAGTGGTTTAGAGGCTAACTATCAGGAACTGAGGACAAAGGCCAGCCAAATTCTTTATTACACGGGGCTAAGGTGGAGGAGGGCAGTTAAGAGGCAGACAAATGGGGTACAGTGGGAGACGATGAGGTGATTCAGGAAGCAAATCCCAAGTTCCAGTTATATTTCATTACACCATCTTGAGCAAGTCACTCAATCATCGTGGGTCTTAGGTCTCATTCTCTTCCCTCATAACAGTAATTACTGATCCCATTTAATGAGTGCTTACTATGCACCAGATGCTGTGCCAAGACTTTGCCTACTTAATCTCGTGTATTCTTCACAATAAGCTTGCAAATTCTGTCATTCTGTTCTCTCCATTTTGTAAAGGGTGGAGAGGTGACTGAGAGTTGACTTTCAAGTTAAATATCTTGTTCAAATAAGTGGAGCTGCTGGCCATCAAACACAAGTGGGAGTCCAGAGTTCCCATTCTTAATTTCTGTTCTTAACACTGCACTGACAACCCTTTCCCTGGCTTACAGGCATATTGGGGAAATAAAGGAGAGTGATATGAATTATTATAATCTGAAAGAGAAGAACTTTATAGTTCAAGGTTATAAGATTACCATTATTATGATGTCACTGATTGTTACTATTAGCAGTATTATTTGCTTTTTATACTTCATATGAATTTTGTCTACTTATTTCAAAAATGGTTTCCACTTACCATATGAGTTTCTTTTTTTTAAAATTATTTCATAGTTTAATTGGCTCTTTTTGTTTGTCTTTATTTTTTATTGCAGTAACATTGGTTTATAACATTATATAACTTTCAGGTGTACATCACAATATATTTCGAACTCTGTATAGATTACATCATGTTCACCACCCAAGGACTAGTTACAATCCATCACCACACACGTGTCTAATCACCCCTTTCACCCTCCGCCCTCCCGCCTTCCCCTCTGGTAACCACCGATCCAATCTCTGTCTCCATGTGTTTGTTTATCGTGGTTTTTGTCTTCTACTTATGAGTGAGATCATATGGCATTTGACTTTCTCTGGAGTTTGTATTATAAAGAAAGAACTCTTTAGAGAGAAGGCAGATCCTTCAACTATAGTAAGAAAATTCCATGTAGTTCTCCAAACATTTAAGTATGATATCTCCTACATGCCACTGTACTTAGAACTTGGAAGGACCAGAAAGATGAGTAAGACATAGGCTCTGCCAATAAGACATGTGCATAGAATAACATCATACAAGGTAGAATATGTCAAATGCCCCGAAAGACACAGAATGCCCTGCGCTGGTTCAGAGGAGACAGGGAGACAGAACACATAAGCCTCAAAGGATCAAGAAGAATTTCATGTCCATACCTTGAAGGATGGATGGGATTTTGAGGCACCTGGATGGGGTGGAAGATGGGGTTTTCTGAAGAAGGGAGTCTGATAGCAAAATCAGGAGGTCCAATTCAAAATGTTCTCAGGGATTAGCGAGTATATAATTTAGTGGTAACATATAATTATAGGATGAGCACAAAATTCAAAACAAAAATTCTGGCTTTGCCGCATATTAGCTTTATGATGTTGGGCAAAGTTCTAGCCCCTGCAGCACCACTTCACCCATTAAAACATAAATGAAAGGGGGCCGGCCAGGTGGTGCAGCTGTTAAGTTTGCACATTCCACTCTGGCGGCCCAGGGTTCGCCACTTTGGATCCCAGGTGCTGACCTATGCACTGCTTGTCAAGCCATGCTGTGGCAGGCGTCCCACATATAAAGTAGAGGAAGATGGGCAGGGATGTTAGCTCAGGGCCAGTCTTCCTCAGCAAAAAAGAGGAGGATTGGCAGCAGATGTTAGTTCAGGACTAATCTCTCTTTAAAAAAAAAACAAATAAATAAATAAGTGAAAGTAAATAATACCCAGCTCTTAAAGCTTTTGTTGAGGTTAAATAAGAAATATATGTGAAAACACATTCTATGAACTAAACAATATTAAACAAATACTAGGTTTTATAATTTTTCCTTTTTTGTTTGTCCGGATTACAGAAAATCAGCAGGGCTGTGATAGATAATACCAATGAAAAAGACACATTGGAGCCATACTCTGGAGGGTGGGGATGCTGGGGCCAGGATCCTAAGGTGAAGAGGCTGAGCTTTGTCCAATAGGAATCGAGAGGTTAGCCCATATCTTGCTTTGTTTTGTTGGAGGCAATTGTAATAGCATTAGTGCCTGTTATTTCAAGAATAGCAAATATTAACTCCAAGAAAAAGTAAGATGGTTCATCTGGAATTTTCAGTGAGGATAAGCATGGAATGTGGTCAAGCTTTGTCGTTGAAGATGATTTGAGCAGGCTTACTTTTTCATTGGTAACAGGAGAACTGACAAAAGCCTGAAGAGGCTAACCTGGATTCCACGTGGCCCCATCTGGAAGCCACGGCAGGGATAAGATGTTCTGGGAAGGCCCCTTCCAGCCTGAGAACTTGAAGTGCTTCTATCGGCAACTCTGGCAGTCAGTGTCATTCTCTTTCTGCCTCTCAGCTTGCCTTATATTGTCCTCAGAAGCAGAGGCGAGGAGAAATGTGATTCTTCATTTGGCATCATAGCCAGAGTTGGAGAGTTAAAGCTATCGCTTTAAAGTATCCAAAACATGCATGTACTGTTAATTTTCTATTAAGTAGAGGTTCCAGAGAGATTTGGCTTAACTAAGTCAAACTGTAAAAATTTAATCAAATCATTTTAATTAACTCATATAATTATCTAGGTGTGCTTTGATAGCGCGGGGCTAGAACCTAAATACCTTTATTTTTGAGCACCAAGATTAACTATTTTAAATTAGTTTATTATAAAATTTTCCAACATACAAAAAAGTAGACAGGATAGTACAATGAATCTTGATACACTCTTTACTGATATTTAATAGTTGTCAAAATTTTACCATGCTTACTACTTCTATCCTTTTTCCTCATCATTTTTCATGGTATAGTTTTCCATTTGTTCATATCTACTTTCGTATCTTTTAGACATGTATAAAGCTGGCGAGATCTAAGTTGCACATTTTAAGTTTATGCCTGGTTTTTGTTGTTCTTATTTATAAATCGAGTCATCTCTTCCCTTAAAACTTCTAATTAGTTATTGTTTGTCTATAACATGAGTATTGATTTCTCTCAGTTTATTTTATATCCTGCTATTTTACTAAATTCCACTATTGTTTGCAGTATTCTTTTTCATTGGTTCTCTTGAGTTTTCCAAATGCATAATATGTTCATTATTATTACTTCTAGAAGTTCCGCAATTTAGTTTGGTATTTTCCCTTTGGCCCAACAGTCTTTAAGAGAGAGTTTTGATCATTTGTCAATTATTTCTGGTTTAATTGCATCTTTTGTTCAAAAAAGGCTGGTTTGCTTTTTAATTTTCTAAAATTAACTGAGGTTTTCCCCTGTGTTTTAATATATGGTAAATGTTTGTACGTGACTCCAATGTACATGAAAAGAAAGTCTGGTGTTTATTATGGGGATACAGAGTTAAATGTATAGCTATGTGGGCTACTTTATTGATTTTTTTTTTAGGCCTTGTATATTCTTAATAATTTTTAATCTTCTGGTGTTGAAACAGATGTGATAAAAATCTCCAGTTATTAATGTCTGTCCGTTCTTTCGTTCATCTCCTGTATTTTCTGTTTATAAAAATTGCAATTTTACTTTCTGTGTGATATTAGTAATTATTATATCTTTATTGTGAATTATACTCTTTAAATTTATAAAGTAGCCTTGATCTCTTTCAATGTTTGTTGGCATGTAATCTATATTTTCTGATATTCAGATCATGTTCTCTTTCTTTTCATTTTCAGTTGACTAGTATATCTTTATCTATAGTTTTATTCTTAACTTTCCTGATTTACTTTATTTTCTGAGTATTTCTCATATAACAGCATGGATTTTGCTTTGCTAAGATCAGAATTTTCTTTTTCTTTTAACGGATGAGTAAAATCCATTTACATTTATTGATATAATCAATATTTTTCCTCAATTTAGTCACGTTGTTTTATATACTCTGCTGAATCATATGAAATCGCTGACAGTTTATTGTTTAAGACCTACAAGAACACCAATTTCATGTTTCAATCGAATATGTACATATGTAGCTATATCTATGACTTTCTATGTCCACAGACATGCACAATGCACATACAAAGTCCTTTACTTTGTCATTTGTTTTATTTTTATTTTGTTTGACATTTAGAAGGGTTCTTATTTATATGTTAGTGGTTATCACTATTTAATACCCTTTTTCCTTATATAATAGTCTCAGCTAATAATTATTTCTTCTCCTCACCTCTGTCTTCCCCATCATCCAATTTAAGTCACTGGTCTTAATTTATTGATAATTTTTGTACAATAAGAAAACGCATGCTTCAACTGCTTGAATTGTCAGCCTCAACTGATATCCTCTTACTCCCACTTGCAACATACCAGGCAATCTGTACAACTGTTATATCCATTTATTCTCCCCCTTTTCCTCTCATTTTTGTTAGTTTTATTATTTGACACTGTTTGAGCCAATAGTAGACTTTATTGGCAATTTATTGGCAATTGTATATGCCAATAGTATACTTTTTTTCAAACTTATCTCCAACTTTTGCTTGTTGTTCTGCAGTTCAATATATCCATGCTTACCCCTGAGAACTTAAAATGAATCTTCTAATCTCATTTATTGATTATCTGAAGCTTATTTTGCAGTAAATTTCTCAGGACGATCTCATGAGAGTAACACTCCATGACAACTTGCATGTTTGTAACTCTAGACTTGATCTCTTAGATCGCTTATACAATATTTGGTTACTATTTTCTTCTTGAGTCTCTTTTAAATACTTTCGTCATTTTCTAAATGTTGCTGTTGAGAAGTCTGATTCCAATCTAATATTTTTTTCCCTTGAAATGACTTAGTCCCTTTGTCTGGATGTCCAAAGTATTTTTTTCTTGTGTTTGAAGTCCAGTTGTTTTATTAAGGTTTCCTTGGTGTTGACTGTTATGGGTTCATTTTTCCAGTTATCATAAATATGTAGATTTACTGCTTCTTCTCTTTCAGGAATCTTTTCCTGATTTATGGTTTTAAGTCTAGTTTTCTTTCATCAGGCACTTTTTTGTTAGATCCTCTTTTTTTCGTTATTTGTGCCTTTCCTTTATTTATTTCATTATTAATTTATCTTTGCCTGTCTTCTTATTTCTCTACTTGCTCTCAAATCCTTGTTATAGCTTCCTTTATTTCTGTTTGATTTCCTTGATTTTTTCTTTTCAATCTTCTAATTTCTTACTGTACTTTCCGTAGTGTCTTTTCTCCCCTACATTCCTTCTTATTAGCCTTTATTTCTCAATTTCTCTTTTTTATAACTCTTCCTTGAGTTCTATGAGTTCTTAGGTTAAGCCACCAGTTATTGAACTATTTCTTCTATTTCTGATTTACACCATTGTCTATTGTTTCTTTAATTTCTTCTCTCTCATTTTGATATTGCATGTATGTTTTCTTCTGCTTTGTGTCCATATTTCTGTGGGGTTACTCCTGGACTCTCAGGCAATTATTTGTTTTATTGTTATCTTTATTCTTATAATAACTTTGTATTTGATTAGACTATTCCTTTCTGTGTGCCATGTGTTTAAATACGATGGCTTTCCCTACACTATTAGGGGGAAGTTCCTGGGGCAGGTGGCTCCAGGAGACCAATTAGGGTAGCTCTCTCAGCTTTACCGCCCAGGCTTCCTCTTCCCTTCTTAATGCGAAGAACACAAAATACAGCCCATCTGTCTCTTAGGCCTACGCCCGGTGAAGAACATTTTCTGCCTCCAGCCCTGTGTTTCCCAGAGTTCCTCTTGCCAAGGTGATGGGCTCACTTTTAGGTGAATGATTTTTCTGCCATATTACTTCCTGGGATGTGATTCCTTTGGGGCCACCATCCCCTCCTCCCAACCCCTGCTACCTCCCCTGACTGTCCAGTGTTACTGTCTTGCTCAAGTCATCTGCTCCTAGCAGCGTCCCTCTCATGGGGAAAGGCTATACTTCTGCAGAGGGACATTGGCTGGATATGTTGGAGTTCATCAAGGGTTTGCTTGACTGGAGCACTGTTGGATACCTTGGAAATGCAACATGCAGGTTTTTGCTTTCATCTGCAACTCCCAGTATCTAAAAACTTCTAGCTTCACAGTTATCCTCAGGCTTGTCCAGACAGATTTTTCATTCCAGGTAAGGCCTTTGCCTTTTGAGGGTGAGTATGTATAGGTGATCCAGGGTTTCACAGTTTGTGGGGCTTGTCATGGGTTTGCACTTTAGTCCACCACTCCCTCTCCCTATGTCCTCCACCTCCCATCTTCTGAACTGTCCAGTGTTGCTGCGCTGCTCACTTGCCACCACCACACCACAGTTGATTGCTTATAGGTACCATTGCTATATGTGGTTTGGATCATACCTACCAATGCTCTAGGGCTTAGGGAGGCTTTTTACCACTCCGTATTTTAAAATATATTATTTATACATAGAGAGCCCTGGTGATCTAGTGGTTAAGATTGGGTGCTCTCACTGCCATGGCCTGGGTTCATTCCCCCATCAAGGAACCACATCACCCATCTGTTGGTTGTGTTACTGTCGTGGCTGCATGCTATTGTGATGCTGAAAGCTATGCCGCCAGTAATTCGAAAAAAAGCAGGGTCACCTGTGGTGGACAGGTTTCAGTGGAGCTTCCAGACTAGAGAGACTAAGAAGAAGGACCTGGCCACCCACTTCCGAAAACATTTGCCATGGAAACCCTGTGAATGGCAGCGGAGCGTTGTCTGATAGAGCACCGGAAGAGGAGAGGATGGTGCAGAAAAGAGCGGACAGCGTTCAGCTCTGCTGTACACAGGGTTGCTAGGAGTTGGAGTCAACTCAACGGCATTAATAACAACAAAAAATTCATACGTATTTTCTTATATTATCCTAATTTTCTATTTTGTTTTCAGGAGTTTTGGAAAGGTTCAGAAACTGCATTGCCATCATGATCTCACCAGGACCAGAACTTGGGATCAATTATTTTTTGATAGAATATGGAAGAACAAAGCTCTCACACATCCTTCATAAAATCTTATAATTGTAGAATGTGAGTTTTCTAAAAAAGATCAGAGACCAATAGTCTCATTTAATGGGAAAGACAATTGAGGCCCAGAGAATGAAAATGACTTCCTCAAAGCCAGTTTAGAAAGTAACAGAGGCAAGTGTGAAATACAGCTTTCAGAGAATCTTGGCGTTAGAAGACAACTCAAGGGTCATGTAGTCCATTTTCCTGCCCAGTGCAGAAATGTCCAGGAGAGAGGCAGCCAATATCCCTTTGAGTACCCTAAAGAACCGAGATGCAGAACTCAGCACAGTCCGCGTATGGTGAGCACAGACTTTTATCTTTTCACTTTTTTCTGCTTTGAAAAGTATAAGCTGAGACAGACAAGGATGAATGGAGGCAGATGCTATTGCTTTGTTCCCTGGTTTTTCCCAGTTTCGAAGCTGGCTGGGAAGCACCTCTAGGCTGATTCACAGCCTGAGTTGGAAACGATCTTCAAGTTCATCTAGTCTATTGTGACTCATTAGTCTCTGCTTAAACGTGCCTGGCAGCTCACTCCATCACCAATTGTTCAGAAATTCTTCCCAAAGTGCGGTGATGCACATGAGAATATACATGGATTATGCAACATTATATAAATTTAAGAGGTTGTTAGAATGTCTTATATTGAATGTAATTTCCTTCCTTATAACTTCCAAACATTGTTTGGGGTTCTGCCCTCTGAAGCTATGCAAAATAAGTCTCACCACTCTTGTACTTTACCATCCTTGAAATAGTGGAAAACAACTATTGAACCCCTTCCTCCTGGCTAAGGCTTGTGTTTTTTCATGATTATAAACACAGCCAGCATCTCTTCTTCTCGTGGCGTTGTCTCCAATCCTCCCAGCAATCTATTTAACCTTGCCTGACTGAGCATACTCCAGTTATCAATGTTTCTCTTGAAATGCCAGAAATAGAGTGAGACTAAACCCTTTGTCTGGACATCATCCTCGTATCAACACAGCCTCATTAGTGATTTTGGTGTCTCTTATTATGCCATATTCATATTCGGCTTGCAGTCAATTACTAACACCTAACCTTTTCTCATGAACTTCTAGTAAAGCAGTTCTCCTACTTCTCGAGCACGGGCAGGTGGTATTTCTGGTCCTAGATGCAGAGCAACAGCTTGGTAAGCACCAGTACAAGTTCTTTCAGAACTCCAGCGATTTGTTGAACCTGGGACTTTCACTCTTTTAGGACATCAGGGCTTTCTGATATACTCCATACCTTTCTAGGATTTAATTCTTCCTGAGCTGTGTTTGTTCTATTCCTTTTGGTTTGAAGTCGTATTTCTAGGCAGAGAAGACAAAAGAAAACCAGAGGTTGAACAATCCTCTTTCTCACTCTGAACAATAGTTTCCTATCACTTTCTGCCACTGCTTTGGCTCCATGCTGATTGCTTCTATCACTGTGCGTAGCAGTATACCATCGAGTGTGCAGACAGTGGTGCATCCTGCTTTGTTCTTCTGTTTGTTTTGAAGACAGAAGGAGAGATAGAGAGGGAGACAGAAGGGGAAAGAGAGAGAGAGTGAGAAGAGGAAAAGAGAAAGAGAAAGAAAATTAGTAGGAAGACACAAACTTGGATGACCTATATTGACCCTATTTAAGGGGTAGATATCTGCTGTCAGCATAGCTTGACCTACATTCCTCTCCTATTTATTATCCAGGACAACACCTTCATGGTCCTCTAACATCCTGCATTTCCTTATCTATGAAATATGGATATTTAGTGATAACCTGCATTTCCTCTGACCTTAGAACATTTGTAATAATATAACTGATTTCTTTATCACCCCTCTATTTACCAGGTAGGCTTTATCTGTTGGGGCTGTGTATTAAAGAAGATCCCTATGGTTAGAAGGGGTGTATCTTGGCGCTAAGAGGTCAAAAGCCTCAACTCCAATGTGAGTTTTCAAATGCTGTCTGGCCAGTTATATCAAGCACCAACACAACCACTAGTGAGAAACTCGAAAATAAACACACCTCAAAACAGACAGTTTTAGGGAGAAAGGTTAAGTTAATTTTTAAGTTCATTCCTATCCTTTCTCCTGATAATGCCCAAGTATTTTATCATAGCATGTGTTTTTATGTTGATAAAGGAAAGTGGAGATTGTGAGGTAGAAAAGGAAGCAGGGCTAAGAGATGAGAACAAGATGTAACATACATACTCCTGTTCAACTTTTCTATAAGCTGGAATTCAGACATCATATTTCCCACTTCCAGAATTGTGGTGAGCACCATGAGGTCAATAAACATTACTAAAAAAGATGTATGTATCTGCATTTTTTATTCACAATGAATAAAGCATAATGAATGAATATAAATGAATAAGTAAATATACTATGAATAAACATAATGAAAGAATGTATTTTTTTATATATGCATGTATCTATATTTGCCTACATCCACCTACCCACATCCAGTTTAAGAGACAGAACACTTCCATTACCCGTGAAGCCATCTTTGTGCCCATCATCAGTCTCTTCCATTTCCCTATTTGTTAGAGACCATTTCCCTGTATTTTCTGTTTATCAGTCTATTGTTTTTATTTATTATTTTGTGACATATATCTTTATTTCTAAATAATATATCATTTAGTTTTGCATGTTTTCAAACTTTACCTAAATGGAATCCCATTGCATGTTTCTGGGCTTGCTTTTTTGTTGTTCTGTTTCATATTCCTGAGATTCGTCTGTGTTGCTGTGTATTGCTATTGTTCATTTATTTTCACTGGTGTATAGTATTCCACTTATTCAACAATATGTTTATCCATTCTATTGTTGATGGATATTTGAACTGTTTCTAATATTTTGCCATCACAAAGAGTGCTAGTATGAACATTCTCAGCAGGTTTCCTGGTGGTATGTCAGAGTTTCTCCAGGTATATATCAAGAAATAGAGTTGCTAAGTTTAAAAAGTATGTATATTTTCAAGTAAACTAAGTAATACTAAGTTTTTTTCAGAACATTACTGCCAATTTTCACTTTTGCATGCTATGCATAAGAGTTCTAATTGATCTACATTCTTGTCAAACTTGATATGGTTGGACTTTTTAAATTTTTCAATCTAGTAAATGTGAAATATTTCATTATGGTGTCAATTAGTCTTTTCCTACTAAAGAGGTTGAACTTTTTTTTTAATTTGGTGCCTCTGGGAAGTGATCGCCCAATTTTGCTACTGGATTATTAATCTTTGTTTTCTTGTAATTTGTTCATTTTTATGAATATTTATGTTGTTCTTGAGATGTTCTTTATAGATTCTAGATACTGATCCTTTGACACTTGTATGTTTTACAAGTACCTTCACCAGGTATGCATCTTGTCTCCTTAACTTTCTTTATGTTGCCCTTTGAAAGATAAAACTTCTTAGACTTTTCTAAAAGTTTTAAAGCTTAGCTTTAATTTTAGATCTATGAGTTAATTCTTTTGTATGGTGAAGTAAGAATTTGAGGTTCACTTTTTAGCCATGTAGACACCTAGCAGTCCTGCCACAATTGTTGAAAAGACTTTCCTTTCCCATTGAATTGCTTTAGGGTCTTTATCAAAATCATTTGGCTCTATAATTGGGGGTATATTTTAGAATTCTCTATTCTGTCTTGGTAGTTTGCACCCGATATGTCTTCAAATATTTTTTCCTGCCTCATTCTCTACTCTTCTTCTAGATCCCCAATTACAAATATGTTAGATTGCTTAATGCTGCTGTCCGGGTCTCTGAAGGTTTGTTTCTTTTCATCCAATATTTTTTTTCTCCGCCTCTCAGCTTTTGTGATTTCTGCTGTCCTAGCTTTCCGTTAACTGATTTTCTGCCATCTCCAATCTGCTGTTTAACCTATTCGGTGAATTTTTCATTGCAGTTGTGGTACTTTTCAGCTCTAGAATTTCCATCTTGTTCTTTTTTAGAGGTTTTAGTTTTCTGATCGTATTTCCCATCTGCTCGTTAGGAATATATCTTCTTCTCAATTCTTGGACCCATTCATAACAGCTGCTTTACAGTCCTTCCTCCTCCTTGTAACATCCGCATCATCTTGGAGTTGGGGTCATTGACTTATTTAATTCTCGCATATGGGTCGCATTGTTCTGTTTCTTTCACATGCTTTGAGAATTGATTGATACTAGACGTTATGAAAACTGTATAGAGTCTGAATGCTGTTATTTTGCCCTGAAGAATGATCTTTTTAACTTAGTTGGACTCAAACTCCACATTTGTTCTCTCCTGCAATGGACAGAAGCTTAAATCTCTCTTCAATTCTTCTGTTTTCATTTGTTTGTTTGTTTGTTTGTTTTTGTCACATCTCCTTCTGGAGTCTGTCTCATATAAGGAGAGCTAATGGTCATTCAAGGATTTCAGTGAATTATATTTGCAGATTTTGGAGTTCATCTCTCCATGGATCCCTACCTTCTAAGATTTCTCACCTAATTTTCTACCTTTTTCTTTTTTTTTTTTACCAATCTCAAATTCTACTCTAACGCATTAAGCCAGTAAGACTTTGGCTTTCTGCCCAATGAATTTTATTGCACTGGGAAGTGCCACAAACTAAAATATCTAACACACATTTCATCTTTCAAGGTTTGACTCCCCACTAGTTTATTCCTGCTTTTGGTAGCGCTCTTGTTTCTCCAAGCAGTAGAATAACTCTAAAAATATTTTTTCCATATTTTCTAATTGTTATCTGAGGAAAGGATGTTTCAGCCAAGCTCCTCCAATGTTACTAGAAGCCAGAACAAACGATGTCTTCTTAAAATTAGATTTTCTAAATGTTTGTTGCTGGGAATAGAAATGTAATTAATTTTTATTGATTGATTTTATAGCCAACATCCTTGCTGAATTCTCTTCTTTATTCTAATAAATTAGATTAATGCCAATTTTCTACTTTTACAATAACATAATTGTGAAAAATCATACTTTTGTTTCTTCCTTTCTAATTCTACCACCTTTTATTATGCTTTAGTACTTTTCTGCTCTGGCTAGGACTCAGTGCAATGTTGAATAAAAGTGGTGAGAACAAATACCCTTGTCTTATCTATTTTACTAAGAATACTTCCAATATTTCACCACTAAAATATCAGTTGCTTTAGATTTCCTGTGGATTGCATTTAACTGTTTAAAAAAATTTCCTTTTTTTGCTAGTTTTCTAAGAGTTTTTTTTTAAATATTTATTCATCCAGCTTCTTTTTTTCTTTTTTGCTTTTTTGGTGAGGAAGATTGGCCCTGAGCTAACATCTATTGCCAGTCTTCCTCTTTTTTTCCCTCCCCAAAGCCCCAGTACCCAGTTGTATATCCTAGTTGTAGGTCATTCTAGTTCTTCTGTGTGGGATGCCAGCACAGCATGGCTTGATGAGCGGTGTGTAGGTCCGCACCCAGGATCCAAACTAGTGAACCCTGGGCCACCAAAGCAGAGTGCATGAACTTAACCACTCAAACATGGGGCTAGCCCTCTCTAAGAGTTTTATTAAAAATAATAAATATGTGCAGAATTCTGTAAAACACTTTTCTGAATCTCCTGAAATAATCATGTGATTTTTTCATTTTTCCCTTTAATTGTTAATTCATTGAATTATAGTAATTGATGTCTAATGTTAAACTAATCTTACATTGCAGAAATCTGACCCCAATTAGTTATCACATATTGTCTTTTTTGGTGCACCACTAGATGTTATTTGCTAATATTTTGCTTAAGACTTTTGCATCTATGTTCATAAGAGATATAGACTTACAATAATCATTTCCTCTGTTCAGTTATTGGTATCAAATTTTGCTAACCTCATAAATGAGTTGAAGGGTGTTCCCTTTTTACCATATTCTATAATAGTTTAGGTAAACATAGAAATATTTCTTATTTATTTGGCATAAAAGAAAAGAAAACCGTCTGGAGCTTGTTGATACTTTTATGGGAAGATTTTACTACAGATCGAATGTTTTTAATTGTTATAGACTATGCAGCTCTCTATTTCTTCTTGATTCAGATTTGATGACTTATTTAGGGGTATTTTGTCCATTTCATCTGGTTTCAACTTTATGGGCATTGAATTGATCATAATATCATTCTATTATCTTTTTATCTCTGTAGCACCTGCAGTTTTATCATCTTTTCCATTTCTAATATTACCTGTTTGGGCTGCCTCTCTTTTGAATTAGTTAACCTCAACATAGTTGTGTCAATTGAATTGGTCTTTTCAAAGAATAGACGTTTGGTGATATTAGTCCCCGGTATTGTACTTTGTCTTGTGTGGCACTGAGGTCTGCTCTGTCCTTATCATTTTCCTCCTGCTCTTTTCTTTGGGTTTATTTTGTTGCCCCTTTTCTAACTTCTTACGTTGGATATTCATCTTATTAATTTCCAGCCATTTTTTTTCTTTTCTAAGATAGGTATTTAAGGATTAAAGTTTTCACCTAAATACTTTTTGAAAGAGATTCTATAAACGTTCCCAGACCCCATGCTCTCCTGATTTTCCACTTATCTCCCTCATCACTCTCCCAATCTCCTTTGCTGGTCCCTCGTTTCATCAATCTCTGAAAACCCAAGTGTCCCAGTGCTCAATAAGCGGACGTCTTCTGTTCTTTATTTTCACACCCACTCTTGGCAATCTAATCCTGGGTTATGGCTTTATATGTCTCTATATGCTACTAACTCCACAATTATTTCTCTAGCCTATACCCTTGTCTTGAAATGCAAACTCATCTATACATCCAAGTCTCCTTGACTTAAATGTCTAATAGAACTTCCTCAAGTTGGCATACCTATGATGGTTCGATGAATGTTAAGAAAATATTCACTATGCCCCTTTTCACTGTGGAAAGGTATACTTCTCTACCCCATTGCTGTTGGTTGGGCTTAGTTAGCCATGTGACTTGATTCGTCCAATGGAAGATTAGCAAGTGTGATGTGAGAAAAGGCTTAAGCTGTGTCTGTGCAATGGAGATTGTCCACTTGGGCTTTTGCCATTGCCACAGGAAGAACACACCTTGTGTAGCCCACTGGTTCCAAAATAAAAGTGGCACACAGAGCAGAGGCTGATCCACAGGCCTGCAGCTTGAAGCAAAGCCATCACAGCCAATCTACGGGTATATGGTCCCAAGCTGAACAGCCGGGCTGACCTGCAGATTTGTGAGCAAAATAATAAATGATTATTATTATATGCCACTGAATTCAGGGGTGGTTTATTATGCAGCAAGAGCTGACTGATACAGAAATTTGTACCAAGAAATGAGTGCTTATGTTAGCAAAAATCCTAAAACGTGGACCTGGCTCAGGAAACTATTAAATGAATCTGAATAAATGGGGACGTGTGCCATGTGGTGGTGAAACAGTTGGAAAAATCGTCTCTTGTGATCATCTAGAAGACAGAAAATGTACCTAATGAACTGGTTGAGTTGAATGAGTAATTTTGAGGCAAACTGTGGAAATATGAGCTGGCTTCTGACTGAATTTAATAAGATACTACAAGAGACGTATGAATTCAAGCAAGAATTGGCTTGGGTACAAACAGAATTGAGAAAAATATAGAAAGTCAAAAAGTTCTATAACTTGCAGGGTTGGAAAATAAAACTCTTTCTCATCAAATCAAAGATTCCAGGAAGAAGTAAACATCTCCTTAACTTCTTATAGGTCAATCCCCCTTGGATGCTCTCCAATCTTACCAGCTTCTGAAGGTTCAGAACTGCCACCTGGCCTCTACTGTCTCAGGGCTCCATTATTTCCATTGCATTAATAAGCCAAGTTTTGTGACAGCCTCTCCTTTTGTCAGTCCTGACCCACAGAGGAGAGCCAACATTGAACTTGTGATGCCATGCCCCCCTCTTCAGCACAGTCTTGATGGCCTTCATGAATAGAGTGTCCTCTTGGTCCTCCCATGGAACATAATCTTCTGGTGGGTGTTCCAGCCTCTGATCATGTGTCCATTCCAGCATGCTTACTTCCCTGCACCTGAGCTTCCTAAATCATTCCTATACCATCCTGTATAGCAACTCAGTAATTTCTGTTTTGCTTAGCATGGGCTGTCGATTTCTGTAGGCTTCCAAGATGCACTCTAGCAATGAGTTTGTCCCAAACCCTAAAATCTTTTCCAGGATGTGAAACCATGTCCTGAGAGAGTGCCCCAAGTCAGCAAATATTGCTCATTCAGCCTTAGGTGCCAGCCTCTGAGCATATTTAATATCCATCTCCATGGGTACTTCTGGGGCTTCTGCCAGGAAATACTGGCTAATTCTTGCATCTCCTGCGGAATATATTCTCTTTCCTTCCTTATCAGGCGCAACACTTCCCCAGGTGGTTTATGCTGGGGATTTAACGCTGGTAATTGGCCTGGCAACTGGGAAAGGAAGTACAGGCAGCTCCTGATGGAGGCACCTGTTGCCTTGTGGAGGAAAGGCCTCTGCAGGGTCTTCTAAAACAGAAGTGCTAGCTCCCATTAGGGAGACGTACTTGCCCTCTGCATGCTCTGAGGGTTCAGGGGAGTCTACAGAGGTACGATCCCTATGACATCCACCCAGATGTCCCTGTAACTGTATTTCAGGGTCTAAAGTTTTCCCAAACCAGAGCCCAGACCTGACCTTTGGCTGAGGAGTCAGCATTTGAAGCTCTATGACCCTAACTACCAGAACCTGCGTTTGCCCCTCAGCTGTATTTAATTGTCCACTGAAGGAGGTAAAGACCTTTTTCAGCTGCCAAAAAGGCTCTCTGGCCAGCACACTTGTTCTCTCGCTGATTGTTAACTACCCTCAGTTTCTCGTTGTCCCTCTGTAGGGGGTCAAGGCAACTTAGTAATAACCAGCCAATTCCATTGTCCTATGTGCGTTGTTCCCCTGGATCTTTCCAACGCCTGAATCATCACACCAGGAAGGGAATTCCTTCCACTGGGACACTTTCCAAAGTCACAACTAGTGAAAGTTTTACCAATTGGACTGCCATTTTGTCGCAAGTACTGCCTGTAACCTACATAGCACTCGGGCTGAGATCCTTTTGGACAGCCAGATGGTGGTCAGGGATCCAGTTCCCAAACCCCAGCCCACCACCTGACTTCTTTTGACCACTTTCAGTAACAGCTGTGTCAGTTTGAGTTCTCAAAGAAGCAGACACCAAAACAGAGTTAGAAATGCAAGAGATTTATTGGGGGACAATACCTAGGAAAGATGAAAAGAGCAAGGGAGCAGGAATAAGCTGGGCAGCCTTCAGACCACGATGCAGGTCCTTCAACCCTGGGAGGAGAGAGGGAAGGAAGAAAGATTGGGCAGGAAGAGCCTGAGACTGCAGTGCAGCTCTGAGAAGGTTCTGGCCAGACCCATGTTAGGCAGAAATGCTTAGGTCATATTACTCTGCCCACACACACACCCTTGTGCTCAGTCGTTGGCTGGAGCTGCTGGAGGAGTAGATGTCCTCAGCTCATACACCACGACAGATCCCAAAACACTGCAGCTGGAGACTGTCAGCTCACTGCACTCCTTGTGGGAGTTTCCCTCTTGAAGGGAGATCTGAGCAGCACACTTCCATGGTTGCTGCAATCCTCTGGAAGAAGAGATCCAGAAGTTTTTCCAGTTCATACCAATGGAAGGAAATATGCATCAACCTTGCTACGTTTATTGCAGCCCTACTGTGTGCCAAATAATCTGTCAGTTTGTGATGATACAAAAGTGACCACATCACCTGCATCGTCAGTGACTCATAGTTTACAGAGGACTCAGATACATGAAATGTTAACTATGGCTCAGTGTTGAGATCCGTACAGTACAGGTGTGTATAAAGGTCTCTGGGAGCACAAATGAGAGATTGATTCCTTCTGCCTTGGCCAGGCAGGGAAGGCTTCCCAGAGATGGGCCATTAAAGGAAGAGCAAGTGTTGACCAGCAGGTCATGGGGTCGGGGCATTCCAGGCAGAGGGAATCATGTCTTCAGGGTACCTAACAGTCACTGGACCATGGGAGGAGCCCAATGGCTATGCTGAAATAAATAGGGTGTCAAAGTGGGAGTCTTTAGGTTGCCAGATACAGAAACTAGCTGGAGTTAAAAAGAGGTTTTATAAAGGACACAGAAATTTCATTGTATCCAAAAAACAAAAACTTAAAAATAAGTACAGCTGGATCCCCTGGGAATTATAACTGGGTACTGGAAAAGCTTCTGAACTGATGCAATTTCTTTCTGCATCTCTGTGCCCCACAGTGATCACAAGCCTCTGCTTTGCTCTGTTTCCTTCTCTCTGCAGACTGGACCTGCCACTTATCAGCTGTCCTTGACTCAGACCCAGTCACGTCCAACCCATCTATGTGACCTTGTAGCTCCAACACTCCCTACCAATTGACAGCAGTCTCTATACCCCTATGTCTCTTAGTGTAGAGTTGTCTGAAACTTACAATGACATGCATAAAAAATAAGATGTATTAATGAATCGCTAGAAAAATGGCTAGATAGATATGTGAGAAAACAAGGTGGAACAAAAATTATAGGAACCAGTGGTGAGTTTATATGTATTAATGTATAGTTCTTTCAATTTTTCTAAATGTTTTGACATTTTTCATAATAAAACGATGGGGAAAAAACCCAAATTCTCAAAAGGGAGACTCTGATTGGCCCCAGTTTTGCAAGTCCTAGGTGAGGTAATGCGCTGGCTGGCTGCCTTCTGGTCAGAGGTTTAATCCTGGTTCAATCTGTCATGGCCATGGGGGCAAGAAGTCACATGAGACAGAAGGCTGCCCCCTCAAGGCAAGTATGCAAGGCTGATATTGTGAAACATGCTTCCATATCAAGTTTAATGTGAATAAGGGAACAATAATCATGTGAAACTAGATTTTTACCAGCTTCAGGATGAGAGTATCTGTAGCAAAACTCTGGGGGCCAAGGAGAAAAGCAAAGCTATGTAGTTGCTCTAGGTGCTGCTCGGAAAAGGGAGCATCTGCTCCTCCTTTTGCTTACCTTCTCTGCCTTTCTCTCCACCACAAATCCCACCCCAAAGGGAATGCATCCCCGGTTGCAACAACAGGCAGATTGCCTTTATCTGCCAAGGGATGGCAAGCCTTGATTTAAGGGATCTCTTAGGTAAGGAATAGAATGAGATACAAGCAAGGCCACGGTGAGGAGAGAGGGTGGCAGGAGGCAGGAGGCAGGAGAAACATGGAGGATAAAACAATTTCTACCCACTGAAATATAGATGGTGAACTCAGAAGTTTTCCACCATAATAAACAAGAAGAAGAAGTGCAAGAATTGGACGTATAACTTTATGACCTGTGAAATTGAATTGCCTCTTACGGATTTTTACCTTTTGGTGGACGATGAGGAACTTTGTCATCTCAAGCAAGGATGGGTCATAAAAAGCCACTGGAAGGAGAGGAATCAGGCCTGTCTGATTAGAATCCAGAAGGCCTTGGTTTCCAGGCCAGCCTTTATATATCTGAGCTTCACCCAGTGGAAGCCGTGAGATCTGTAAATTACAGTGCTTCTTAGCCTCAAGAGTTCATGTCTCACCCATCGTAAACACCAGGGAAAGGCAAGGCCACCCTCTTAAATCAGCAGCCTGAGAGAGAAAGCAAGCTCAAGTAGAACAGCTGGGCAAGGAAGATAGTTGGGGAGCCCCCCCTAACCATGGCAGCTGAACCGGGTCTGTGGCTGATGAGGATTTGGGATCCGCTGAGTAGAGTTTCCTTCACTCACCTCTGACCTGCCACAGGCTATGTTTAGTAACACAACTTATCAAATAAACAAAATTCATCTCACCAAAAAGGAAACATGCCATCCCTCCGCCATCTTCTTTCTGTCCTAGCTAGAAAAGGGATGAGGTAGAGCTAGATGGACAGGAAAGACATGGTCCGTGTGTAGTCTTGCCAGTGACTGTGACTTAGAATTTCAAGCTCTGAATCAGTCAGTTCTACTTACTTTATTTCCTAAATATTGAACCCTTCACTTCTTACCTTCTTTGCCTCTTCTCCCTGCCTGCCAGCATTGTCCTAGTCTCTCACTTAGATTGCAGTGGCTAATATTTTTCCTGCCTCTAGTATGTCTTCCGCCAACCCGTATTGCATGAGGTGCTAGCAGGAGATTTCTGAAAGGAAAAGGTATGGAAGGCACCACCCTGGGCAGTGGATTCTATTTTCCTAAAGACAGTGTTCAAGCTAGTTAACTTGGCATTCACAGCCTTCTGTGACCTCCTCATGGAAACCTTCTGGAATTCTTAGGATGAGTTCCGTTCCCTTCACTTGTGTTCCCAGAGCCCCATGGACATACCTCAGATACTGCATGAGACATTTTGCCTTTGCATGACGCACAATTGAAATATTTGTTAAAGGGAAAAAGACAATATTTATCTCTATTATGGTAGAAGGAGCTGATGTAGGATTGAAGAGACAGATGGAGCCAAGTCAAGGGCTTGGCCCGGACTCATTAAGAATGGAATAAAAGTTATGTAACTGTCTGAAACTTTCCCCCCATTTCTAACCAGACAACCAGATCCAGCCTACCCAGGTACTGCCCCCCGGCAATGGAATTTGGGTGGAATTTGGGTTCCGCGAGGCTGAGAGTCCAGCAGGGAATTTCGACCTGAGTTAGAAATGTAGGGTAATTTAACCCAGTTTAAAAAAAGAAGAGTTGGAAGTGATAGTATCCAAGGATAAATAGAAGGGAAGACCAAGACCTGAGTGGCCATAAGCTGGAACCAAAATCATGAGTCAGGAACAAATGTAACAGGATGGCAACCAAGGGGTGGCTTGAATAATAGGCTCAAAAGCCAAATGGCGATTCTCTTATCTTTAAGTGTAAGTGGGTACACGGCAGGTGGATGATCAAAGGCGTCTTAAAGAACTATAGCAAAGCAAATAAGACTTGGAGAACCAAAATATTTCAGGGTCTTGCAACTAGGATCCCACTTTAGAAGAAATAAATTTATCAGGAAACTAGTGAGGCTTAAACTTTTGGGCCCTTCACTTGGGTCCCTTTTAAAGCCTTGTATATAATTTTTTATTTGAAATTTAAATTCATTTTCTTTTATTAGCTGTAGGGCCCACAAAATCTGGAACACAGCTAACTTTTATCATTGCCACGTTAACTAATTTAATAAGGTTAGCCGGAGTTTTCTATCTCAAGCATACAAGTAGTTATTCTCCATTAAAATAAGTCCCAAGGTAGGAGTCAATAAACCCTCAACTGAAACTGCCAAGCACAAAGGAACATGTATGTCCAAGCAAAGGAAAGGAAGCAGGAAGAAAATCAGAATCCAGGAATGCCCTTTCTAATCATGAACAACAGTTGCCTCCCCTGGGGCTATAGCCATCAAATACCACATCAAGTGACATCACTTGAGCATCAGCGCTTATAGAAAATGGCAGGAGGAATTATTTATATGAAAACCAAAGAGATTCAACCACGAAAGTGACTATGTATGTGTGTGTGTGTCTATGTGTGTGTGAGAGAGAGAAAGAAAAAGAGAGAGAAAGAGGAGAGAGAGAGAAAGAGAGAGGTACTATGAAAGAGACAAGAAAGTAAAGTAAGAAATAGAAACACAGTGAAAACATATGTAAATAGATGGTTCCAAGGGAAAAAGACAAAAGGATAAAGTCAATTTAATTTTAAAACAATGAACTATACCTGTCAAATAAATTTCTCCTTTCCTTCAGTGATGAGCCAGGTAGAATAAAAACCATTATCCAGAAAGTTCAAAGGAAAGAAGAACAAAACTGAATAATCGTTCAGTAATAAAACAACAAGTTCTTGCCGATCTGGGCCGTTGTGGTGTCAGTCCAGGTACGTCAGGCAGTGGTAGGCTGGTGAGAGAAGCCCATCTAAGGCAGGGGGGTGTGTATAGAATCGGGTGGAAATATAATTAGAGCCATGTGGCTACCTTACATGTGTGGTTTGGGATTTGAGAAACACTAGGGAGACACTCCAGAGCAAATATATTTCCCTCAATCGGCCAGCAGACTGCCTGAAATTGCATCATTAGAGAAGCGTATTGGAGGTTAAGCACACTTTTTATGTGGTCCTCAGTCAAATGGCAAATGCCCTTGCTAGGGTCAACACAATAAATTATTAACACCTTTCCATAAATTGGGACATCTGATTACACGCTTACAGTGATTGGAGGGTTAAGTTATCCTGAAAGCACAGTGAAGCCCAGGAGGGGTTGCAAATTCAAACTAGCTTCTCAAGTCCTTGCCTACCCCATACATGAGCACACTATGCCCACACTTGCTTTATAGAATAGCTTAGTTCCCGGACTGCTTCACAGACTTCACTGCTGTAAAAGCTATTTAGTCAAACTAGTCCTGGGGCATTAGCAAAACTAGCACTGAGAAAACAGCCAGGCTGCCCTTCTGCCTGGTGATAGAGCTGCCACCATTACATTCTCGCTCATGAGGAACTGCTGAAGCTTGTCCTCGCCGCTCTTGGGTTGGCAGCCACCGGAAAATTGACAAAGGAGTGAAAAATCAGAAGGCAAAGTCTCATTTTCATTTGAGCATTAGGAGAGCAAATGGAAAAAATAAGAATCAAAAGGGTTTTTACTTGAGACGCTTGATTTGGAGGAGGAGGGAAATATGGGCTATTTTAGTCCCCTTTCCAGCTCAGTGATGGTGAAAATAAAGCTCCAGGATGATCTATAATGTAAAAGTTTGGAGATGACTTTGTTTCAGGGGGAAGAAACAGCTCCGGAACTTATGAATGTCAGGCAGTCTCGCAGATTGCTCACAGGAGAGGAAGGCTTGGCAACGCCATTGCTCACCGCTTGATGAGATTAATGGCTGGGGAGGAGGAGATGTACACTTGTAGACCTGACAGGATCCTCCATCACACACTGGACCACCATGTAGAGAAGGGAGCGGCACGGGAGGGCCCCTGTGCTATGAGAAAGAGAAAAGTCAGCACAGTAGGTAGGCAACATAACAGTTGGCCTCGTGATCGGGGGAAATTATGGGGACCCTGAGAAGAAGGGGATGGGAGAAGGAGATGAAATAGACACCACTATAGAAAAAGTAACATTTGACTCACAGACTCTCAAAACTGAAAATCTTTGCCCAATCTTCTCACTCTACAAATAAGAAAACTAAACTAATGACAACATCTAATAGGTAGTGAGCACCCACTATTGTACCAGGCGATTGACTACACAATATACATAAATTATGCCCTTTAACCCTCTCCATGTTTCTATAGTGTAGGCACTATTATCAAAATTTTACAGAAGGCAAAACTGTAAACTGGGTTATAAGGGTCTCAGTAGTTTGTGCAAAGTCATTGGTTAGTAAGTGGTAGACCTGGTAGACCAGGTGGACTCCAGCACCTGTGCTCTTAACCTCTATGCCATGAGGTCTAAGGGGCACAGAAACTTGTGCCACAGCCTGTGGGGACCCGAGCCGGGTCCAAACTCGAGTCTCCCAATCCCTAATGTACAGCCATTCAACCACTAATACTTACTGCTTCTTCCTGAGCCAGAATGAACAAAGTCTCAGTTATTTCTCCCACGTGCTTGTGATAGAGAGCCACTCAGGTGGATAATTAGTAAAAAACCTTTTGACTCACTCACAGTTCCTGGGAATCACTCAGATGTCTGAGGGAAGTAGACAATTGCTTGTAGGGCTCATAGAAGATTCTGGCATCTGAGAGAAGGTGCTGTGGTTCATAATGAGGAGCCGCAATATATCACTAAGACCTGGACACTTACAGTGTCCAGAAAAACAGTGTCGTCAAGTTCTTACTCGGACAAGTGCAGCTAGCTGATTTTTACTCAGGGTCCACATTTTCTAGATGAGTGGCTGTAAAAATCCTTGGGTTAAGAAAGACCTTGAGAAATCTTTTAGCCCATTGCCCTTTCCTCTAGGCAGGATGGCATTTAATCTATCTCTGGCAAGTGATTTGTTTTCCTTTCTTTAAAAAATAAAAATATCAACAAGGACTGTCACAATCCGCTTGTGTTAAGAAGTTTCACTCCTTCTCAGGCTCCAAAAGTTCACCTAAATATCTAATCCGAAATATCTAAGTCTTTTAAGGAAATACAAATCTATTTCTTATTCTCTGTTTTACTGAGTTCTCCCTCAGGGTGAACATTAATTACGTACATAGCACAGTCCCAGGATTGGGGATCTACCTGGCCCTGGCTCTCCTTTGGATAATAAAACCATTCAGTCATCTCTGAATCTATGTGATATATGTAAGGGGGATAAACAACCTAATTAGTGGACCACAGGAGTCTACAAAAGTGAAAACTGTCTTCGACTAGAAGCTTCTCATTAACTCCAAACCAATACAGGATAAATCTACGCCCCCCACAGGAGCAAGGTGGAGGGAGAATCCCAAAAATTCTAAAAGTGGCATTGAGATGGGCCTTGTAGAACAATGATGAGAAAGAAAGAGCAAGGTTTGGAGAAGGACTCCATAAGGAAGAGCAGATAAGCAGATTTTAGATCCAAGTAAACTAGGATCTAAAATCTGTGCTTTCTAAGCACATTCATATCTATATTTTGAGGGTTTCCACACTTTGTTTCTTAGAAGAATTGAACTCCATGATAAATTTCTATTTTTTCCTAGGTTAAATCAGGGAGGATGTTGCCTTAGGCCAGGAAGTCTCCTTGAGCAATGGAGAAGGATGTTGGGGTAGGAACGATGCATAGCACAGACCCCTAGTGGGCAACTGGATTGGTGTGGGGTCAGCAAGTCAGACTCAAGACCTAGGCACAGCCAGGGAGTATGGAGAATAAGCACCCAAGAGGCCATCCTCCAGCTTTCCTTGAGTGAGTAGAAGAAGAGCCCTGATCTTTTATGTCCCTCAGAGCAACAGAAGGATACCAAGGGAAAATGCTGTGATTAGATTTTTCTGTAATAACATGCATAACAGCTGATGGCGATAAGCAATCATATAAATATATGGAGTCCAGAGGAGTGTGGAGTGTTAGAACTAGACCAAGCCTGGGCTATGATTCTAGGCAGATAACCTCTTTTGATTTCATCTTCCTCTCTCTGTTGGCAATCTCTTCTATGTATAAAGCTTCCAAGACCGTCAATATGGCAATGACTCCTTAATCTCTATTTTTGTCCCAGATCTCTCAACTGAACTTCATACTCATAGAGCCAAATCTCTGCTGAATATCTCCTGCAGGGTATTACACACACACATACACAACACAACCAACTCAGAACTCAGGAAGGAGTATGATCCTGACAATCAGACAGAATCAGATTTTGAGTTACAGCACTATCATTTATTGGTTATTATTTTCCTTAGAAGCCACTTAGCTTCCCCAAAGGTAAAATCAGTGCTGTTTTAAGGATATAATTAGATGATATTGTAAAGTACAATTTGTAAAGTACATATTAACACATAGATGCTCTTTGATTAATGAATGAATGGATGGATGGATGAGCGGAAATGGAGATCCAGTGAATCATGATTTCTATACTAAGATCACCCATGATCATAACAGACAGATATCCATGTGCAATAAAAGAAGCATGGAAAAAACAAACATTTCCATTTACTTAATGAAGGAAGAACTGGAATGCTGAGTGGAATGAAAGAGTCTCTGTGAATAACTGAAAAGAGCGTGTCACCTTTTGGAAAGCAAAGTTTTCCAAAGCTGCTAAGATATGTGATATTTCATCCAGTTCATTGGCTGGGGAAAGACTAGACATTAATGGATGAATTGTGAGGCTGACCAAGAACTGTTAAAACAGCAGCTGGCAGGGATTGAGAGGGGATAAGGCCAGAGGATTAGTGTTTGCCCAAGACATCTGCCATCTGTGAAAATATTCTACATTGACAGCAGATGTAGATGACAAATGAGGCCTTTAGCTAAGAGGAAAAGCTCAGAGATACAACTGGAACTTCAGATCTGGAGGTCTCCCAAAATCAGAACTTTGAACATGTCACCCAGATTGAAACTTTTAAATAAAGTTTCCCCTAAAATGTTTCCCTAGAAAGGATCTTTAAGTGTGAGGTAGATGGTGTTTCCAAGGACTTTTAGTCACTTTAAAAAGCAACAGAAAAACAAAACTTTCTAGGGTAAAGAAACTGCTCTGTCTAGATGGTGGCGATGGTTTACGCAATTGTATATGATTATAAAAATTCACGAAATTGTGTACCTAAATGGGCAAATTTTATTGCAAGTAAATACTATCTCAAAAGCAGCAGAGAAGCAGAAAAAGCCAAAAAGAGATAAAATATTGTACCTACTCTGATGACTAGCTAGAAAATAACTCAGTGAGGACAAACATTTGGGGTCCAAGGTAGTGGAAGGCTGGATGTGGTGGGAGGAAAAATGATAATGGAAGATGTTGACTTACTCTGAGAAAAATAAAATTCCAATATCTGCAACTAATTCTAATAGGGCCTAAAAGAACTAACTGTCTAGAGACAGGAGGCTATGGCCAACACCGCAGAGAAGCTGGGAGATTTCTTATTTCCTAGATGGTTGATCTCAGACCCTCTGGCAGAATCACATTCATTCATGTAGGAAAGTAAAATGGAAATTCTGGAAAGTTTTTCTAGCACTAACAAACAGGCTCTGAGTCTCAGAGAGGGGCTCCTCAGAGGGCCAGGAGCAGGAGCTGTACCTCCTTCCCAGGATGAAGAAAACCACCTCGATCCCATAAGAAATTAGCCTCCTAAGGCAAGTAGGTATGGAAGGATCAGCCAAATATGTTTGTATCCTGGGAAAACCAGACATAAGACATATTTTGGCTCAGTGTGTCTCTTTGGATCACTGATCCCCCCACAGTTGAAGGAGCCCTGAAAACAGCTGCTGCCTCTGTATTGACAGAGAATGTGGTACAGAGCAGGGGCTCCAGACACCAGAGAGGGTCTAACTGGCCACTGAATGGGATAGAGTAAGTGATGGGAGAATCTACAGAGAGAAACCAGTGCCGTGTGGACATAGGAGGTCATCCCTGGAAAGGGAAAGGAGAGGGATGAAATGGAGACATTGTGGAAAAACTTAACACTCTACACAGGAAGTCTCATTTGTTGAGATCACCTCCAGACAGGATCTAGATTAGATGGTGACTCGTGTAAACTAAACTCACAAGAGACTAATGTGTAAATCAAAATTGCAATTCATGCATTTAGAATGGAAAAACCCTTTGTGAAGTAACCAGAATACTGGAATCCGACATTTAGAACTCCCTCTTCCAGGCATCAGAAAACCTGGAAACTAAATTATTTATCACAGTGTTTTTTTGATGAGTGTACAGAGTAGGAAATAGGGAGTTTTGAAGGATAGCTCGCAGAGGCCATAGGAAATCCTGAGGAACTGTACTGTCTCATAGGAGTCCAACTCTCCAGGGACCTGCATGCTCATTTCCTTCACAGTCAGTGTCTTTGTTCTCTGGATGTTTTAGATGAACAATGACAAATTTTGGTTCTTTGGTGTCCTCCTTTTTTCAGCTTTATGCAGACCCACTTAAATGTACCACACACTGTGCTAAACACTTTACAGATGTCACAGGTGTCAGCACGTGACTCTAGAGACATATCAATTATTTTCATGTAATTGACGAAGAAACTGATTCCCAGAAAGCATAAGTGGTTACACAAAGTCACCGGAGGCTGGCAGGGATTTGAATCCTCATCTGTATTCCTGAGGTCACGCTCTTAAGCGCCACACTATGGTCTCTTCAGGAAGGAATTGATTCATTTCATCGGGCTTTACTATCTTGAGTCCATTGCACTCCAGGCCAGCCCACCAAAGTCTCCCCTGCGTTATTATTCCCACATCACTCAGCTGCCCATTTACAAAATATCTTTCCAAGTTTCTTCTTCAAGTGGATAATCATGTGCATTGTGTACAGGTTTGACTATTTTAACTCTCACAGGAGAATCATACTTTTAAGATTTTGGAGGACAATAATGAGGAATAAAAGGGAAACATTGTGCTGAGTGACCAGTAACGACTTCCTTCAATTCAAGGACACAGAAGCTGAGGGGGAGGGTGGTTTCCTGCAGACCATCAGTGAAGTGCATGGAACAGGCCCCAGGGCCTCCAGTTTAAAATGCTTCACTCTCTTTGTGGCTGAGACTGAACATGAAGCTTTTACCGGAGCCAATGGATTCTTCTTGGGTAGAAATGACAGTATCTAACTGGGCAGAGCGGATAGATCCGCAAGGACAGACCATGCCTGTTTCTGGACTAAGGAGCATATAGAATTGGATAAGAGTGAACTGCAGCAAGATTAACAACTACAACAGGATTACACACTCCAGCCCTGGAGAGGCAGCAGGACATAAAGAAAGAGTATGATCTTTCCTAGCAGCAATATTTCCCCTCTGAGGGTTCATCTGCCTCCTCTCTGCCATGTCCAGTTATCACTCCTTCATCAGCTCTTCATCCTGCAAAAGAGTTTACCTAAGTCTTTTTCTTTTCACCTTTTCGTTACTTCCAAAAATTGTCTACCTACTGTGTGCCAGATTCTAGGGAAGCATAAGCAAACAAAAATGGAACTTACATTCTGTCCACTGCTGTCACTTTCCTCAACCACTTTGTTCTTTCATTCCTTTGTGGTTGCTTCAGGAAGCTTGTGTAAGAAGAGATGAATGTGTCATCAGTCCGCCATATTTACTCAGAAGTCCTGTGGCCAGGCTAAGGGTTTACTTTTCTGTCTGGGAGATAGGAATACCTCTGAGAGTACTTTGAAGTCACAGGACTAAACGTGTCGGCCAAACATCTCCAAACTAATGGACTAAAAGAAAGACTCAATGGAACTTTAAGTTATGGCTATGATTTATAAAAAACCCTTCTTCATAAAGGCAGGATATAATGCTCTCACCTTTCTCTTTATGTTTAAGAAAATTTCCCAACCTTACCCAGGATCTTCTCCTATTGATCTGGTGTTTGAGGGTCTGCTCAAAAGTTCTCTCTCCTTTGTGAAAGAGCATCCCTGTTGCCTACAGAATAAAGTCTAAACTCCCCAGCATGGTATCCTAAACCTCCCCTGACTTGACTGCAAACGCTTGAGCTAGTCTCCCTGGAGCATCCCCCCAAACATTGACAGTCACACCTCACTGCTCCTCTCACACCAAATATTATATTACCTTTATACCTGCTCATGCTGTTTCCTCAGCCTGAAACATGCTCCACTGCCTTATCCTATAAAACCCCACTTATCAGCCCAGTGTTACTTCTTCTCTGAAGCCTTCCTTTATCCTTGGTCAGAACCAACTCCCCATTCCTATGCATGACTGTAACACATCTTCACAACTCTGTCTATCTTATGCTCTGTTTATGTTTTTATCTTGGCTTGGCTTATTGTTAACCATTAACAACTATTTCTCCTTCTATTGTTTGAAAGCTTCTTGAAGGCAGGTAGGAATTTAGTGTATACGATAGGCACTAAAATGTTTTGAAATCAGTTTTTGAAAGAGGTAAATATAACTATAGTTGAAAATGAAGCAAACGTGAAGTCAAAGTTGGGAAATATGGAGACTTTGTAGTGGAGAATTTCACTCCTCTCAGAAAACAATGACACCAAATTCTACAATAAAATCGTAGGATCTCAATAATATGGCACATGCCCTCTTCAGCCTTGTCTGCCTGCTGAGAATCTATTCATTCTCCTTGTCTCCATTGAAGCTAGCCCTGATCAGAAGTAGCTGTGCTTCCCTTACATTCCCAAACCATTTTGTACAAAATTCCATTTGAGGAACAATCACGCTGTGTCGTAATGGCTTCTTTACCTGTCTACCTATCCCACTGGACTATGACCTTTATTTTTTTCTAATAGGATCTCATATGTGCAGAATTAGATTAAGCAGAATCCTTCATTCATCACTGAACTCTTCATGGTCCCTCTATTCCATTTTTTTGGTTAAGCAAAGTCCTATGTGGCTTGTACAGTGGAAGTCCAAAGAAATCTGGAGAAAATAAAACTCATTTCCTATTCTCGAAGAACTTAAAGCTAATGTCTTTTTCTTCTTTGTATCTCTACCACTTAGCTTAGTGCCTGGCACATGGTAAGTACCTCTCTGATGATTCAGTTTCTTCTGCCTGGTTAATGTTGGAAAAGCCTCAGAATTTAGTTTATGGAATGCTTATCATCTCTATCAACACACTTCAGAGATTCTCATCTAGTCTCAAAGTCTTAAGTATCATCCTAAGTATGTACTGACAGGCTTAATATGTACGCTGAACTTCAGACTTATACATCCAGCTTCCTCCATGAAATCTCTACCGAGATATCACACAGGCCTCTCACACTTAGCATGTCCAAAACAGAGCTCTTGAGCCACATTCCACCATGCTGCCAAACCAGCTGCACCCTCAGCGTTCTCCTTTTCTGTAGATTTACCCAGCTTCTTAAGCTAGATTCCCCGCACTCCCCCTTGACTCCTCCCTTTTTCTAACATCCCCACAGTTAAGCCATCAGAAATACTGTTAGCTTTACCTTATTATATATTTATTCGTTTGTTTGTTCATTGTCTGTGTGCCCCAGTAGGAATAAGCTCATTGAGTGTAGAAATTTTGTTCATTTTGTTCATGCCAGTATCCCTGGCACTTATCATGACAGGTACTCAATAAACGTTTGTCGGATCAAATTTACACAAATATTTGTGAAAAAAAGAACAAATGAGTACATGGTATCTCAAATCTGCCCTCTTGATAAATAAATTTAGAGGCCGACAGTCAAGATGCTTTATTCAGAATGAGTCAACAAAGTTGTTTTCTGCCAAGATTCTAGAACCCAGAAATCAAACATGCAATATTTCTATAATAAGAAAACAAGAAGCAAGCTGTTTTTAAATTCTTCCATCTTATAAAGTAAACTATGTCAAAAGTATTCTGCACAAAAGGATGGAAGAAGTCATAAATGGATAAAACTTCTCTGATTGAATATTCTGGTCAAATATTGGCTTCTGCTACAAAATAAAATACTACCTATTCCACCAAACATAACTTTAATTTTTTCCAGGAAAAGAAACGAGAGAAAAACACAGAGGTTGCAACCCACAGCTCTATCTACATATCTCTTGTTTCATGCAAGTGATAATAAATGGCAGAATATTAAAAGAGATATACAGAGGAACTAGCAGTAATATTAGAGCTGTTTCTATGGGATTTGAAACAAAATTGGATTATGCGTGGTATGCAAAAGGTTAAAGGACAGCATTAAAACTTGTGCATGCCCGAGTGTACCAGAGGGAAGATGACCTGCTGCCATTCCTGGAATCTTCCCAAGTTATTTCAACTCTTGATCTAGGGTAGTGTTCCTGATAAATAAAGTTGGTCCCAGAAGCTGGACCAGGATAATGTTTTCATGACCCTAAGTGTTTGTATGAATTTACTGTCCACCCTACCTCACCAAAGAAGATTACGGTCTTTTTCCAGCACTTGTAATCTTTTAAAAGGAATAGGGATTCATAATTGCACATATAGATGACATTGCCATTTTAAGTCTTTATATAGAATCACGTCTGAGCCATTTAGAGTCTGCCTCAGAGTGATTCAAGGAGCAGGTTTAACAGTAAATGTCAACTCCTGTTACCTGGAGTGCCGTACACGGATCACATGGTGAGGAGATGAAAAGCAACACGTTTTTGGAATAAAGTGAATTCTGCACACAGATGGAAGGTTCCAAACCAAGAGAAAAATCTGGGAGTTCAACAGGTTCTCTGGGCCCTGTTTTATATTTCAGGTCTTACCTTTAAATGAAAAATGAATAATGCTATCTGAACTTGTGGAGGCTAATAGAACTTTAGCCAATTGAATTCTTATCTCCCAGAAATATCGTTTCCTGGTGTCTCTAACTACATGCCTTAGTCCAGGTCCTCTGAGAAGCAGATACCAAGGTGAGATTAAGCATGGTGAAGAAATTTTGTTAGAAAGAAAATAAGAAGGGAGCCAGCAAGCCTCAGAGAGCTATCAGACCACATAGCAAGTCTGAGCATTCCAAAGGAAGCAGAGCGGAAGGAACTGTCCTAGACCACCGTGCAGTCTCTGGAAGGTTCAGCAGGGCCACCAAAGGGTCATAAAGCCAAAGTCTGAAGAGTCCAGTATCTCCCAGGGCCTGGTCTGCTTTAGTATCCCTGCCAAACTCCATCACAGGCTGGGAGCCACCTGTGGGAGGTTGATCTTAGCACGAATGCAGTGAAGGAGCTCAGAGCCCAGCAGTTGAGACCATTTGTCAACTACACTCCCTGTGATGAGAACTATTTTAGGCTGATTACTTTTAAAAACTGCAGACGGGAAGGAGGCTCTGAAGAGTGGAATTTGCTTGCCCTTTGATGAGAGACATTTGCATTTGTGAAGGAAGTCTCCATCTGCGGGGATGTCTCCCTCTCTGCACCAGGAGGAAGAGGGGATGACCTTATCTCTAGAAACTCTTAATGGGGTGGGCAAGGACTTAAGCCTTGTTTGTTGTTCTTGTCTGGTAACCCCATGTGCCTGACTCCTCCCACCACCAACGTCCTCCGGGGAAGCATAGGACTTCTTGACTTAATCTGATCTGATACTTATCTAAAGTTATAGGACCATCCAATAACCAGACCCCACCTGCACTGATACCATTTTAACAACTTTTTTTACATATTCTTTCCTTTGTCTTGTAAAGAGATAACTCACACTACGCCTTAAATTTAGCCCTACTCTCAACCCATGTTTGCAGCAGCAGCTCTGACTGTCCATGGGTCCTGTCTCCATGCTATTCCTCACTATTCTCTAAATAAAAGAGCACTACTGCCAGACCTTGAGAGTCCAAGAAATCTTTCTTTCCACTCTTCGGCTCGCCAACCCCACATCACCTGGAGTTGGAAGTTTGCAAGGGACATTCTCATGATTGCTCCATGAGAATTCTCACAATGTAGGGATAGTACCAACGCAAGATAATAAAGAAAGTACTTGCTAAGTACATGACAAATGTTAATTCTCTCTTTCTGAGCAAGAAATTAAAACTTGCAAAGAGCTAATTGATGAGTGTTCGGAAAAGACTATCGCCCAATGGCTGGCTCTAAAGGATCCGTGCTTATCTCCAGGGACAATTCATCCCAGAGCACAAGGTACTACAGAGTTAAGCACCATGAAACCCTTGAGCTCTAAGCACCATCATAAGCCTTGGAGCTGGATCCTCGAGTAAAATATCTCCAAATCCTCAAATGTGATGGCAAAAGCATTTCCCAGAGAATGTTTTGATTAATCCATAAATCTTAACGTTAAAAGGAATGAAATGTCATCTTATTTCTAAAGACTGGAAGAACTTACGAGATTCTGGCTGTTTGAATTGCCCTACCAATGAGAGATAATCAGGGCTCCTGAAGCATTTCTGCCCTTGGAATGGGAGAAGTGACTGAAAGAGTGGGAAGAGGAATCCCCAAGAGTCTAGAAAGGGTTCTTTCAGAGTGGGTTTCCCCAGATTAAGGTAGCTGGAGGCAAGGAACTGCATGTTCCACAAACAGGAATGGTCTACTCAGCTTTTGGCTAGATTGCGCATTAGAAATCCGAAATCTGCACATTATCGTTTCATTCCAAGTGGGCATTTGTAGAAGAGAAATGGGGCAGGGGTACATTTCAGTGGCATGGAGTACTTTTCCTTTTATTTCCTAGGGTAAGTTCTAAGAGGAAAGGGAATTGCCAAGTTTATCTAGGAAGGACATCAGGGTACCTCTGGAGGGCAGTTTCAAGCTGCAAAGCCTGACCTGCTTCAAGGCCAGAGGGGACCTAGTGAAACTGAGAAATCAAGAGACTGAATGGAGGCCAAGTGCCAGGTTTTGATTCCATGTCCCTGGACCTTTCTTCATCCAGCGGGAGGAAAAGGCAGGCTGGGACGATGAGCTGGAGACAGGGAGAAGACATCACGACCTCTAGGGAACCAATCCGGGGCTGGAATTTCCTTATTCCTCCTCCTCAGGGGTCTGGGACCTCAGCCGGAGAGCTGGCCTGTCTAGCTGCCATTTCCTGGATTCGTTCTGCCCAGGGTACCACAGAGCTCCAGCCAGTAGAGCCATGGGACAGCCTAAAAATAGTAAACAAAACAGAGACTCTGCAGTCGTCTCGGATGACAGCAATGGCTAAAAGAAAGCAAAGTGGTCCCTGTTCACAGGGGAGAGGCAGGATGGAGACAGCCAATGCATCACCTGCTACTGCTGAAGGGTTTACAAAAATCCGGTTATATTTTTTAATCATCTTGCATTTTAGCCCTTTAAAGTACAAATATGGATTTCAAACATATCAAGGGAACAAATTAACTTAGAAAAATGGTAATGCTTTCCAAGGTTGCACCTGCCATGAAATTGCTCCAAGTTTGCATTTTCCCCAGGTCTCGGGTGTGTCATTAGGCCAGATTGATTGCCCTCCTCCCCCGAACAGCTCCCCCATTAGAGGGTTATTGTATGGAAATTAATGGAAGGTTGGGAACATTTTTTTGCAGCTGCAGTAGTCAGAGTCAGTTTTGATTAAGTGATAGAAACCCTGCAAACGGGGGAGATCTCTTTACTTTACCTGCCTCCTTTATTATCACTCGAGTCAGGCTTAGCACTCGCAGCCTCTCCATGGATGCTGCTGTTTGCACTGATTCATCTCTGTGTTTGTAAATGTTTCCCCACTCGATTTCCCCATCAGTACTGCAATTTGATGTGAAACTTAAAGCCTGTCTACTCATTCTTCATTTTCTATTTCTCTGCCCAAGATCCTCTCTCTCCACCCCTACCCCATCACTGCTTTTTGGAAAGGCAGGAAGAAAGTGCTAATATTCCCTACTCTCCACCCTTCTATCCTACTTAGCCCCTCAGAGAAACTATTGAGAGCCTAAACCAGCAATCATAGCTCCGATGGCCCAGGGGGATTTCGAGGTGCAAATTAAGCCTTGGACAGGCTGCTCAGAGAGCTGACAAGTGAGGGCTGACACTTTTCCTCTCCTCCGGTTCTGTCAGGAGCTTTCAAACGTTCCAGAAAAACTGGGGCTCTGGCAGATTAGGAGTTGATCTGCTTGTCATGCAGGGTCAACGTCAGACTAAAGCAATTGAGGGCAACAAGACATGATGGAACAGAAAAGTAAAGGATGGTTTAGGTGCAAATTGCCTGCAGAGGGGTGGAGGAGGGAGATGGCATGGCGTGGGACTGTGTGACCTTCTAGAAGTCTTTTCTATTGATAAATTCCATGCCTCTGTGTTTATGCCCCACTTTCTACATTCAGTCAAGCTTTCATCCATTTTCTTTCCCAATAAGTATTTCCTGAGTACTTCACAGCTAGATATTGTGCTAGGTGCTGAAGCTGGGAAAAGAAAAGGTGGCTGGGAATAGTCTCCTAGTTCAGTGGAGAAGACAGACACATAAACCAAAAATTACAATATAATTTGTATAGCACAGGTCAGAGTTCTAGCAGAAATCCATTAAAAAAAAATGCTTTGGGAGGACAGCAGAGGAAACAAGGAAATCTGCCTGAATGGGAAAGGGCAGAGGGTGGTGGGGCATACGAGAGACCTTTTCAAATGAGGGAGCATTGGAACTGGTTCTTGGGAAGCCACCTGTCAGAGAACAGGTAGAAGAGATAAGATTCTGGTTAGAGGGACTAGCATAAGCAAAGGTCTGAAAGAGAAGAGTACACTTACAGAAAAACAGGGGGATTCTCCTGGCTGGAGCAGAAAGTGCAGGCCAAAAAGGGTAGGAGATGAAGCTGGATGGGTTGAAGTTGGCATTGGATTATAAATAAGGTAACAGACATGCTAAGGAGTAGGACTGGATCAATGATAGAAACTGAGACTCTGGAGGTTTTTAAGCAAAGGCATTTCATTATTTTGCTATTTTAGAAAGTACAGCCCCCCAGCTGCATGGAGGAGCCACTGGTGTGGGGAGACCTCAGAGGGTGAGGCCAGTCTGGAGAAGGGGGTGCTGCAATTGTCCCGCGAAGCCTCTAACTCAGCCAGCCAGCCAGGTCCTGTGCCAGGGCTTCCACCTGCCAGAAAACCACACCAAGACCCTCTCAGAGCTCATATGCCAAGGACATGTTTAAACAAAAAAGTTAACTTTAAAAGATTGCTATCTAGTAGTTTAAAAAGTTTCCTGACACATTGAATAACATCTCTTGCCTCCAGCAAGTGAGGATGGGGTCAACCTAAAATAGATATTTGCCAGTGGTCAAGACTGGACTGCTGGCCCTGGGTTTGATTGATGCTTCCAGGACAGCCTCTGAGTGGGCTGCACAGCCCACACCATTGACCTCATGAATCTTGTCCTTAATCCAGGGAGAAAATTAGCTCCTGCTTTTGAAGAGCAGCATCTGCCCCGAAGCTATAGTTTCTCTGCTGAACAAGAGCAGACTTGGTCTTTCTTCCCAGATTTAGTTGAGGAGGCAGCTCCATTTGGGCGCTGAGATGATACTTGCATTCCGCAAACCTGTTCCTCCCCCTCAGGAGCCCACCCACTTCACTTTTTTATCATCATGCCATGAGTAAGGCTCCCACCTTTCATTTTCCCCACACCTGGGATGAGCGTCTGTTGTTGAGAACAGCGGCTGTTATCAGGAAGAAGCAATAGCCAATTGGCTATTACTATCTCAAATTCCTCCCGCTTAAATCACTCTGGGGATTAACGTTGGACAGCTCCAAAATGATATACGAGGAGCCAATTTCTCTTCCCCCCTTGGGCAGCCACCTTCCACCTGGCACGGTAATCCTCAAAGCTCATTTGGGAGTCCAGCTCATCTTGGCCCCTTTAATAGCCTTAAAGGGACAAGCTGATCCCCCAGGCTTGGTAATTTATGATCCTGATAGCATCCTCTTGGAAGAAAAGGAGGGCAGTTCCATCTAAGGGCTGCCTCCTGCTGAGAGCTTTGACTGCAATTCCTGCCTCTCTCTTTTCTTTCCTTCCTACCTCTCCCTCCCACAAACAGTGAAATACGAAGGCGATGAAAAGTCTTGTGAATGTCTAGCCAGTTGTAGGTATTGTTACAAGAAGGAGGTCTTGATTATTTCAGCTTCTGAAGTGCTTGGGGTGCTTTGACTGGTTTTAGTTGCTTTGAAAGTAACCTGTTGCCTGTTGCTTGAAAGGGTAGGGTACTGCCAGGTCGTGATACTTCATATTCTGGAGAAGCTAGTTCCCATGTAAAAAGCACCATAATTACCTCAGTTTGGTGAAGTGCTTCACAGTTGAAGACCCCCATCCCCATTCCCACTTTGAATACTTTACTGCTACCATATCCTAGCTTAGTAAAAGCATCATGGATTCAGGGTAGCTGATGTTAGGATTCTAAGACATCAAAAGGACAATCTCAAGTACGTTTTCAACCCAAGATGGCATTAACATGGCTCACCTTTTTTGCTCAGTACCTCCTCTAAATGTAACTCTGAAGGAGAGGACTCAGTTATGTGTTTGGGAAGCCTTCCATTGATTGCCAAAAATAGATGTCTGAACATCATGCGCAGACAGCAGCCTATTTGAAAAATGTGTGGTGACACTGATCACAGGGACACAGATAAATCAGGAAATGAGCATGAGTTGGTAGACTGCCAAGCTGACAAGGCACAAAAGTCACAAAGAGGATTCCACATCAGTAAAGCCCAGGCCAAGACAGGAGTTTTCCAGATCTGACCAGTAAGGAAGCAAAGCAGTGAGTCATTTCTTCTAAGACAGAGTAACACTGGAGGGCTGGCTATTCCTCCCCAGACTCCCACTTCCACATTCTTCCAGACTCAGTCAGACATTGAGACACTAAATATCACGAAGTTTCATCTGAGCAAGATGATCCCTTCAAGATCCCCAAGATCTACCTTTAAGAAATCCTTAAATGTAGACGAGCATAAACTTGATTGAAAATCTTGGGGGGGGGGGAGAAAAGCTATAGACTCTCCCTTTCAAAAAATCACACATATACCTAATCTTTGCTTATAATTTCAAGAGGCTTATGAGATCCCTGAAGCCTCGTGACGTACAGCAGAATAAGAAGCCCCTAGTGTGAGCTGCAGCTATGATGCCAATAGAGAAATTTATCCATTCATGCATTCATTCATTCAATGAAGTTATATTAAAAGTCTACAAGGTCCCCGGTGCTATGCTGGATGATATTAGAACATAAAGGGGAAAAAACACTCTCTATGCCCTCAGTAAAGTAGAGTTAGGCATGAAAGTGCCATGGGGAGATCCTGGCTGAATCTGAATAGAAATTGCCCATGGGAGGCTGGTGACTTTCCTTCCTCAGGATTCATTTTCACAGACTGATTCATGTGGGACTGGGGACCTTCTCTATAGAAAACGACCTCAACTCTCAGTGCTGGGAATTCAGAGATAAATAGACTTCTCTGGAATATTAAGATGGATTTGAGAAAGAGCCTGGCAGAGGCCAAACCACAGTGAGGAGTGTGGGATGCACCCCTGGGAAGCAGCCTACTCCGAGGGAAGGAAAACTTTGGAATGATGAGGTGGATTTAGCAACGTGGCACGGGGGCTGAAGAAGAGAACTGGTTCTCCTACAGCAGGTGGCTATTTACCTGTTCAGTTCAGCCTCCTGGATGCACATGTATACTCCAGAAAAATAACAGCTTGTGTATGTACATTAACAAATTTCTAATCCTAGGGTTCCAAGCAATACTACTGTGAGTAACCTCTGAAAAAGTAGAACAGAGAGAAGAAAGAGTTATTTATCTTCCAGGAAGTGAGAGGTAACACCTGGGGACCTGGAAGAGGAGCGACTGTCAGTCAGGAACTCAGAGGGAGCAGCAGCATGTAGGGCTGCAACGTGAGTGAACACTGCCAGCCTAGGTAGAATGACTGTGTGCAGCCACATGAAGAAAGGTCAGTGTTTAAAGAATGGGATGCATTAGGCTCGCGGGCAGCATCCCAAGAAGAATGACAAGATTATGGCTGGAGGTGCTGACAGCAGCAGCAGAGGCAGTCAGCATTGCTCCTGATTGGGGAAGAGAGGAGGGTGGGAACTGGGGAATGCGCCAACAATGGCAACGATTGCAGAGACTCATGACACTATGGCTAAGAGAGTGAGGGCAGTGGCAGGAGCCATGTGCAAGAAGACTGGTTCACGTGCTCAGAGTTCTACTGGAGCAAGAGAATTCTAAATGGATACTGATCAAATCCAGTAACTTTGCAGATAGAGGCTCTCAAGCTGGGTAATTCATATTGGTATCATTTCATTGGCCATACAGGCTAATGAGCCCTGCAGGTATTTAGATGACAAGTGCACGATATCATGACTGATATTCAAAATATCTAACAACACAAGTGACATGGACATCAACCAGTAAGAATAAACACCAGCCATAGGACTACAGCAGGCTCATTAAGGCCCCTTACTCAGCCAAGTATAAGCCTTCATAGTTAGATCCCAGAGAGGTCTGGGATGATCCCAGAGTGGAGGACAGTACAGCCAGGATGATAGTGGGGCATTTTACTTAGGGATTCAGAGTAATGGCTATTTACTAACCACGTTAGAAGTCTTTTGATATTTTAACAACCTGTATATGGTTATATATATTTTACAGCCTGTATATTGGAACATACCAACTGAATATCAACTCTGGACAAAGCTAACCAAGAATATAGAGCACTACTTGATGAAATGTCACTTGACAATCTAAAAGAGCTGAATTCAAACAAACAGAGTAGAATGATGGTTACCAGGGGCTAGGCGGTGATGCTGGACAATGGGTACAGACTTGTTGTTGGAAGATGAATAGGTTCTGGGGATCTAATGCACAGCATTGTGATTACAGTTAACAATACTGCATTATATCCTTGAAAGTTGCTAAGAGTCTAGATCTTCAACGTTCTCACCACAAAAAAGAAATAATAATTATGTGACCCGACAGAGGAGCTGGCTAATGCTATAGTAGTAGTCAATATTGCAATATATAAATGTATCAAATCAACACGTCATACACTTTAAACTTACACCATGTTAAATGTCATTTAAATCTCAACCAAAAAAGGAATAGCACAAAGGATTTTTTAGGGGGTAATAGAGCTCTTTTGTATCCTGTTTATGGCGGCAGTTACACAAATCTACACATATGTTAAAATTCATGGAGTTGTACACTAAAAGAAAAAAGATCAATTTTACTGTATGATCATTGAAAAGATAAAATAAAATTATCCCCAAAAAATGTCACTTGAAAAATGTCACGTGCTATAGGATCTCGTCAGGAAGAGAAATCCCCATTGGCTGCAGAGGAAGACTGAAGGCAGACTAAGGTATGGTGCAAAGAGATTCACTAGAAATCGGAGACCTGGGTTCTGGTCCTGAGCCAGCTCCTTACGCAGCCCTGCAACCTTAGACATCCCCATTGAAATGTGAGAAGGGATGTAGGGAGGAAGTGCCTTGGCAAAGTAGGCAGGGATCCAATCACGAAGGCTGTGAATGCCAGGCTAGGAAGCATGAATTTTGGAGACACGCTGTGGAGGAAGACCAACGTGCCCAGGAATGGGATAAGAATGACACAGGGAAAGATGACTTCAGGCTCCTCAGTAACATATTTCCTGAGCAGGTGTTTGGCTAGAGATCTGAATGTTGTTATTGTCCTGTGGCCAACAAGAAAATGTCAACAGCAACATTTAATAGCTTTTGGTAGGAATAATATAAGAAATCTATGCAGAAGGAGAAATAGCAGTGGTTTGAGTCCTGTCCAAGTGGCTGCCACCTGCCGTTATGCAGAAAAGGAAAACAAGGAAGGAAAAATAACAAGGCATCACAGGAATACACATCTCAGAGATGGCAGTCGTTGGGCCTGCATGCAGCCTGGGAAATGAACAAAGAGTTGGAGGGAAAAAAGGGAATGGCCACATTACCAGAAAGCAACTGCTGCCATAGGTCAGAAGGCTGCTGGGTAGATGATAACCGCTCATTTGAGTATTGGATCCAAGCAGGAAGCGGCAAAGCATACTTAATGCCCTGGAACTTGCCTCCCCCTCTTGATAGGCTGGAAGGAACACACATGATATAAATAGCGCTGTGTGAATGACAATGATGAGGGAGCAATGGTTGGGTCCCATCTTCTCATGCCTTTTGCTGCTGGCATCTCCCAGATGGGAATAGCCCCTTTAAAGCTCTCGTCTTTCCTGAAGCCTGCCCCAAACTCTCTGATCTCTGGCAACACCAACCTCTGAGCAGTTATAGCATTCAGAGTCTGAAGTCTGCATTCCGACACTTATCTGAATATGTTTTGCATTGTTCTTGAGTATTGTCCCTTGTGCCGGTTTAATTCCTCTACTAAACTCTAAATTCCGCAGTGGCATTGGATGTGACTTTTTCATTGTTCATGTTGTTCTTGTTCGTGTTTTTAACAACACACAACACTATGTACTCTGCTGGACACACAGATAGGAAGTATTTAATAAACAATTATTGAAATTCATTTAAATGAAATTATCCATTCAACAAGCATTTATTGAATGCACACGATGATCCAGGTGCTGGATCAAAGCAAGGGAGAAAGCAGAGAACCTGGCACATAGTAGCCACTCAGTAAATCTATACTCTGATATTGATAAACACATGGTGCCAAGAAAGTATGTGGGACTTCCTAACTCAGATTTCCTTGAAGAGGTCACGCATTAGAGAGCAATAGCTTTTAAAATTGCCATCACAAGATGTGTTGCCCCAGGAAGTAGTGATACTAGAAATTATCACACCACCAGGAGGTCAAGACCACATCATTAGAATTGATTGTCCCCCAAATCAACACCGAACCCATTTTGCTTCACGTCTCTGACTTCCTCCAGCCTGGTCTCCAGAGAGATTCAGGAAAATATTACATCTTACATCTAAAAACCAAAGACATGATGCTCTGAAAAAGAAGCAATAAGACAACTATTGGAAATTGAAGGTGGGACAGTCTCAAAAAACGTAAAAATAAAAGCTAAAAAGAGATGGAAAAGATGAGAGACATAGCATTCGATCCAGGAGATCCAGCATTGACTAAGAGGAGCTCCAGAAATTCAGAGCTGAGAAACAGAGGAGAGGAGATTGTCAAATAAATAACCGATGATTTCCCGGAAATGAACAGACACATGCATTTCAAAATTTAAGTGCAAACAAAATCCTAAGCAGTTTAAATGAAAAATAAAGACCTACAGCTAGACACATCTTTTTGAAATTTCAGAATATTAAGCAGCACTGAATGCCAGAAGACAATTGAGTAGTATGTAAATTACCCATTTTATTTTACTCTCACCCCAAACCTATGAGCTGGCTCCTGGGAGACAGTTCTTCCCACTTCTGCTGTTTCCTTCCATGTGGGGGCAGATCCACGTGGACAGCTCTCCTGAGCTCTCTCCACCTCCTCTCTGGGAGAAGGAGTGACAATCCAATTTGTGAGTTTGGAAGAAGGAATTGGACATGTATAATCTAGCACTTTCTTCCACTTCCCTTTTCTTGGGAAGAAGCTTCCCACAGGAAGCAGAGGTCTGCTTTGTCTCAACAGACTGTAAAGCAGCTGGCTCTTGTCTCCTGGATAAGTCGGCTTACTTCTGTGGTTCAGCATTTGGAAGCATTTGGAAGCCCGTTTGCTTGCAGATTCACTACATTTCACCTCAGGGAAGACACCGTCAACTGGAAGGCAGTACCATTCTTGTATGTACCACAAAGAAAGGAAAGCACTGACAATTAAGCAATGCAATCCTATCAGTTTGAATTTTTTAATACTTATTAAATAAGATTATTTCTTTTAGACACACGTGTTTATGACATATCACTGCTTCGTATACAAAAAAAGGAAAATAAGTTGGCTATCATATTTCTAAAACACATTCAGAGTCTCACTGTTTTCAATCACATTTTGACTCAGAGTTATCTACGTCCTTAATTTACAATATAAAATCTTCCTCTTTGCCATCAAGATATAGCATTGGACTCATAGTGCTCTGGGATTTTGTCTTCCAAGTTGCAGACATCCATTCTGCAGATTTTGATGCTGGCACTTTACCTTTTAGACGGTGTCAGTGGAAGGTTTTTGGACAACAACCAGGACTTTTATTTCTTCCTTAAATGATCCTTAATAGTTTATTGACAGAAATATCAAGAAGTGCAGTGGCCTGGTCTTGCCACCAAGAATAACCCAAGTTCATGTGCCTGCAAGCACTAACAACTATGTCATGACTACCACCTGGCCAGCAGCAAGTGTAAGATGCCATTGATTGTGAAATGCACCCTCAGTTCAGAGACGTTAAATGTGAACAGCATGTACATCTTAGAATCAATAAAATACGGTAGGCTTGTTCTTTAATTCCAGCTTAATCACTAACAAAAGAGATGTTCAGTTTCTCTTATGCTTTATTATTTTGTAGTGTTTTCCAAATTGTTCAAAACTTGGATGAAAAGGAGGACCAGCATTTATTAGGTCCCGTTGAATTCCAAGAGTAAGTACTGTTATTATCCCATTTTACAGGTTAAAAAATGAAGCTCAACAAAGTTAAATAACTCGCGCAAGGATTCACAACTCAGGGGAAAAATCAGACCGCATCCTGGTCTGCTAGGTGACAGCACTAACCACCAAGCATACTGAGCTTTGTAAACTACCTGATGAAGGGTTCCAAAGGATGGGTAGGAATTCGCTTGTGAGAAGGACACACCAGAATAAAAAGGGTCACAGATGCGAGGGAGCATGGCCCTTTCAGGAACTTCTAAGGATTTCCTCAGGGCTGGAGGGCAGGACAGGAGGGGAAGGGGGATGCGATACGATACTTAAGATGGAGCACTGCCCTTTGCAGGGATGATGAGCAATTTTGTGAAATAGTTCCCTTTTTACATTCCAGCTTAAACACTGTTGCCCGGGGAGGCCTTCCTCACTCTTGTAGTCTAATGAAGAGTCTCTGCTATCTGCACCCATGGTGACTTTTCTTCCACCTTAGAACTTAGCACACTGGATTCTAATTACTGATTTAAGGACATCCACTGCTAACTGTAAACAAGCTCTGTGAGCAGAAGATGGAATCTATCTAGGTCATCACTGTATTCCCAAAATGCAGTATGGGGCCTGGCACAGAGCAGGTGCCCCAAAACTGGTTGGCATATGAATACACAACTCAATTAGTGGTAGGCCAGGGTTAGCCAGCAAATGAGGATGTTACAAAACCACAAGGGGAACCACCAGAGAAATTTAAGGACTGGCCTGACACAACCAGTGTTGTATTTTAGAGAGCATCTCTGATTGCAGGTCAAGAACGGATTGGAGGGAACAGAGCGAAGGCAGGGAGACAGTTAGGAGGCTGCCTCAATGGTCCAGACATGAATCCTATGGCAAGAAGGTGGCAATAATGAGATATCATCAGCATTGAAGTAATACGTAGTTGAATTCATGAGAGACCTGCACAAGAGGACCAAGGCAGAAACCTGGGAACACTGACATTTAGGAGACGGTGGGGAAGAGGAGTCAGCAAAAGAGACCAAAAGGAGAAATTTCCAGAGAAATATGAAGAACAGGAGAGCATGATGTCAAAGACGCTAAAGAAGAACAGAATTTGGAGGACGAGAAGGATGTGATCAACAGGATTAAATTCAGGCAAGAATTGAAGTCAGATTTCCACGGGACAAATAAGGGACCATTTGTGACCTTGAGAGAGCAGTTTCCGTGCGGTGGAGACAGCGGCTGATTGCAATGGGCTGAGCTGGAGCTGGGGACTGAGAATACATGAGACAACGTTTGAGGAAACTAATTTTCTAAGACCTTCAACGCAAGGGAAGGGAGTGATTAGGTGACAAGGAAGGGAATGTACAACTCAGGGAGGGTTGTTGTTGTTACTGCTGTCCTGTGATTGAATACAATTGAGTCTGTAATAAAGTGGGAGTGAGAAGCCATCAGAGGCGGAGAGAGTGAAGATATGGGGAAGGGGGATGTACAGTCACGAGTGGCTTAACAACAGGAATATGTTCTGAAAAATGTATCTGTTAGGTGATTCCGCCATTGTGCGAATATCATAGAGTGCACTTACATAAACCTAGATGGTATAGGCTACTACACACCTAGGCTAGATAGCACCAATCTTATGGATCCATTATTGTATATGCGGTGCGTCCTTGACTGAAACATCGTTACATGGCACGTGACTGTATTTGATGCAGTGAGGTCTCCAAGGAACGGGAAAGTCTAGGTGAAGCAGCTGGAGGCTATAAGCACCAATGATAAGGGACAATCAAGTCTTTGGGTGCCGACCTTGTGGGAATAAAGGCAAATGGAATGTACTCTGCTGGAAGGAAGTTAGGATAGACAGAAAGAGAGAAGGGGAATGAAAGGAGGAGAGGAAAGGAGACAAGGGGAAGAGGAAGACAGAGGAGAGGAAGGAGGAATGGACTTCACTCTTGTCAATCAGCTAAATCTCTCTTCCACAAGGAGGTGTAAATGAAGGGCAGATGGAAGCACCCGAAATATATTCCCCCATATTGCTTCCTCCTGTAGAAGACATCCTCTCCCTCTCCCCATCCCCCCACCACTCCCTCACCCCCACCACAGCAGAAATATGAAGTAAATACCCTCAGGCTACCTTCAACCTAGTTAAAGCCACTGGAGGCGACTAACCCAGTCTGGAGCTGGGTTCCGTTCCAAGACGTGTCAGAGCCTGAAAGCAGAGGGTACTGGCTGTGGGTAGAGGGTGCTGTTCCATTCACCTGAACAGGCTTGGAGAGCATATCTCCATTTTGAATGCGTGGGCCTGAGAGCAAACCCAGCGGGCCCTATAAAGATGCAAAGATCAATACTCATAAGCCATCCACAGGCTATGCGTAAGGCCTGATCATTGAATAATCTCGCATCGCAAACACACAAAACGTGTGCGATTCCCAGCACATTTCTGCAAACCATTTGATTTCATTTGGAACAGACTGCTGTCAGGAGGAACATTTTCCAGGTGGGGTGTTCCCCTTTGTTTCACCCCTGGCAGCCCTTTGTGACATTCTTTGGCAGATATGTGCATCCTTACGTGGTGAACCTTTTCCCTCTAACCTCTTTCCTGGCCTAATGGAGCCCTTTTCAGCAGCAAATCATTCTTTGAGCCTGTATTACATCTCTTCTTCTCAGGATTTGCTCCATGGGTATAATTGGCTGCATTCAACTCCCCTCTGTCCATAACACCATAGATCATACAGGCAGAGATGGATCCCCAGTGAACCAGAACAGGCTTATGGCTTCAGGAAGACATTAAGATATGCATATTTTATTTTAACATCCTTTGGGTATAGGGCAGCCAAGCCTTGTGTCTTCCTAAACAGACTCCCTGGCTACGTAGTCAATGACTAAATAATGCGTTGTATGGGTCTCACCTAATAAAAACCAAAGGCCATGTATGGGGCAAACAAGGCCGAAATCTTCCCTTCCTGTGCCCCACTTCTCCAAATGATGGATATAGTCTGTGCTTCTGTTGCGGAACACGAGCTCAATTAAAACAGTTCCTATACACTGCTGCTGGAATCACTTTTGAATGTTCCCATCCTATAAACATATCATATTATAATATTAATGTGAAACCTGCTCACTTTATTGCCTCAGTCCCTTCACAGTTCATTGATTAACCAGATGCCAAGCATACATCCCCTTTACTATGTATGTGTGTGTTTTATCGTGGAGGATGCATTATCAATCCCATCCAAAGTTCCTCGCTGAAGTTTTCCTATCAATTCTTTCCTTACGGTTCACGGCATATGGACAGTTTATTCTCTCATCAATACTCAAGGGGCCATTCTTGTCCTTGATAATAATAACAGCGTTAATGGATGTGTTCCCGTTTCAGGATATACCATTATCTTGAGCTAATTTAATTAAGCTGCACGACAGCATTGTATCTCTGCTTCCTATTGTCCATCATGCTGTTCTCCCACATCCCCAAAAAACGTGTCCCTGAGCCAATGAGGCTCATTTTTATCCTTTGAGAAGCATGGATGGTCCTTGGATGAGAGAGAGTTCAAGGAGAGCATGGTTGGTTAATGGGAAGGGGGTCACAAGAGGGAGATAAGGAAGGACTATGAAAAGGAATACACATCGCTCTTGTCAAGAGTTCCACAGTCTAATACAATGAGCATAGACAGAGTTCAAATCACAGCTCTGCCACCTACCAGCTTTTTGACCTTGGAAAATTTTACTTCTTTTAGTTTTGAGGTTGTCCTCTAGAAGAGGTACAAGAATTGGCTCTTTGTATGATTTTTTAGAAGAATTAATCAAATAATGTATGTTTCCCTAGCACATGGTTGGTACCCTGGTAATAATAGTTCCTTCAATTTTGTCCTATTTCTCAACTCGGGTTTCTGCAGTGGATGCTGTTAATAAATATTGCAGGTGTGTGCTGCTCTGACAAAAGGTGTGTTTCTAAATAAAGGGTGTAAATTAGGTTGGAGAAATGAGTCATATTTTAAATGCAGTGGAGAGTATGCTGTTTAAAATTCTTCTGCGCTGCATTCTTTTGTGAAGCAATCACCCCCCTATCCATAACACGTGTGCATAAAGCAGTAGATTGCTATACAAGAGAATTTCTATAGCTGAGTGATGGCCCTCCTCTTCTGTGTGGTCACTGAAATAATAACAATGTCACTGAATAACATTTACTGAGAGCTTACTCTGTATGCTCTGCTAGTACTTTACACACATTCCTCACATCCTCTGCGAAATAGATACCACATTATCCCCCGATTACAGATGAGAAAATTGAGACGTAGAAAGATTGTACAACATGTTCAAGGTCACATGGCGAGTGGCAAGCTCTGATTTCAACACGGGCAGTCTGGCTCTCCTGAGTCACTTCAGAAGAGGGGCTCACTCTAAAGGGAACTAAAAAGGAGTGCTTGAAAAATCTACCTTCCCTAACCCAAGACTTCTTAAGGACTCAAGTTGTACTCCCAATATTTTCTTTAAAATTGTAGCTGTCCCTGGGGCCAGAGCTGAATTCTGCCGCCTGGCTCCTCAATCTGCCAGAGATGCAAGATGGTGGCGTTCTAGATCTCATCTAAAAACTGTGCTTTTCCTAAATATTCAATATCCCACTCTCTCCATCCACATGTGGACTTATGCTGGCCAGAACCTTGGTTGTACATCAGACTCAGGGATCTAGAGAAGAATGGGAAATATTGATGGGGTCTGGGTGGAGCACAGAGGAAAGGGTGAAACTGAGATTGAAGGAGCTGGTGGGACTCTGATTACTGATTATCTACTCTGTGCCAAACCTCATGCTGGGTACTTTTAATAGGGCTGAGCAAACAAAGTGCTTGGGGGCCACCCATGATGTAGTGATTAAGTTCTCACACTCTGCTTCAGCAGCCTGGGGTTCGTGGGTTCGGATCCCAGGCATGGACCTGCACGCCACTCATCAAGCCACACTGTGGCAGCAGCCCACATACAAAGCAGAGGAATATTGGCACACTATTAGCTCAAGGCCAATCTTCATCACAAAAAAAAAAAAAAAAGGAGAGAGAGAGAGAGAAAGAGAGATCCTTGGGTGCAAAATTCAAGGAGGCTCTTACTTCCAGGGTTGTGAAAGTGCCAACACTGGCTTTCATATTCTCATTTCGCTTAGCTATCATTGAAAGCTTGATAGGGCAGTGTTAACAGCTCAATATACTATATTTGCATACGATCTGAAAAGAGAGATGAGACCTCAACTCCAAATACAACTTACCTTATCAGACTTGTTCTTTGAAATTCATCCCTTCAGGTATCCCCTTATTTTACCCCAAATTTAACCCCCCAAAGGTAGATGATTCTTAGCTTTATAAAGTCATTTATGCCAGGATCCATGAAAGAGTAGAAGTCTCTCTATTATACCTGTCTCTCGGAGTGACTCATCCCAACTCTCTACTTCATAGACATGGCCTTCCTTTTCAAAGAAGAGGGTGCAATGACAAGTGGCCCCAGGGTATTACAGGCCCACTGGGTTGCAAAGATTTACCAAATTGCACAGCATTATAAATGCTTGGAGAACCCAACTTAGTGATTGAGAGTCCCCATCTTCTAGAGAGGGTAGCGAGTCCGTCTTCATCTTCAATCAACTTTCAACTTCCTGGTCTACAAGGAAATTAAGGCACTCACCTGAGCAAATGAATGACCTATGGGAAATCTGAGACTCCTGGGATGGGAGTGTCACAAGATTGTCCTTCTAATTTGGAGCCCAGAGTGAAGATCTCTTCTCAGGCCTGATAACTTTACACCCCTCACCTCTATCTGTATGTCTTCCTGGGGAAAGACCAGTGGTAAAGGTAGGATTTGAACATAGAGTTGGGAAAGCATAGCTCATGCTTAAGTCATTCTTCAAACCTTGAAATACCCTTCTCACCACTTCTACTCTCCTCCTTTTGATGACTCCTTAAGGAAAAAAAAAAAAAAAACTGTTTCAATTCCCTGGAAAGAATCTGGTATATATTTTATTTTATCCAAATGGAGTCATCCACATGTTCCTGAAGACCCCAACAGTTGGGACCATAACTCCTACATGGCTGGCACCTCTTTTCCCTCTGAAGAAGCTCAGAGCCCACCTCAGTGTCAGCCACACTCAGTCCAGTGTCTTTTTCAGTGACAAGCGATAGGTTTAGGCAGCACTGTCAGTTCTTATGAGAATTGTTCTCTTTGTCATTGGCAAGAGCCTTGCTATGCTTCTCCCAGGAAGCCACTCCAGGACTGGACAAGCTCACTGTGTTGAGTGTCCTGAGCTGGCTAGGGTCAAAAGCCCAGCACTACAGACAGCTTGAAACTCACATAGCATGGTCTTCAGGAGGCAGAGCCAGAGATCAAGAGACATAATTGAAAGAAGAAAAGGAAAGGTTTTTCTTGCAGCAGGTTGGCAAGAAGCACGTGAAGGGCACAGGAGAGCCTGAGCTGAAAAGAGGCTATGGCTGCTCCTGTTCTGCAGAGGCCGCTGTTCTGGGAGAGTCATCAGGGTGCATTTCACTCACACCTTCTTTGAATAGGGACAATGGTCCAGTTGGTCCCCTTCTCAAGGTCAACCACTGAGTCAGACACTGTCATCAGAAGTGGGCAGTTGTCTGAGCCAGCCTGGCAAGATGTTAGCAAAGCAACAGTAGCTGCAATGTCCTGCTTAATCACCTGTGTATTCTCACAACAAGCCTAGTGCTTGACACATGAATAGTCAATAAAAACTCATTCTAGAACATATACTCTTAAACTATATTATTGAGATATTTTTGCCTCCATTTTCAACCGTCTTAGTTGGCCTCACTGATATGGCCATCAAGAAAAAAGGCCATCCTAAAGTATAGACATATATCCTTGGCCAAATGCCCTGATATAAAATCTCTTAGAAGATGTATCAGGTCTTCAGCTTTAAGAAATTATTTCTAAGGGGGCCCGCCCTGTGGCTGAGTGGTTAAGTTCACGGGTTCCACTTTGGCAGCCCAGGGTTTCGCTGGTTCAGATCCCAGGCACAGACATGGCACCAGTAATCAGGCCATGTTGAGGCAGAGTCCCATATAGCACAACCAGAGGCACTCACAACCAGAATATACAACTATCTACCGGGGGTCTTTGGGGAGAAGAAGAAGAAAAAAATCAGATGGGAATTTAGGCATTCTTTGTATGCATGTGAATGCGCTATAAAGCTCTCTATATGGCACCGTGTGGAGATATTGAAGCATTTATTGTCATTGTCATCCTCAGCATCTTCACCATCTTACTGGTTATCATCTTCAACTTCTTATCAACCTTAACCTTGGGCAATTTATTTGCAGACTCAACCTACCCTGCAGCAGGGAAATTGACTGGATGCATTTATTCGTCCAACCTTGAGCTGGACTCAGTTAATGCTATACCCTAGCTGCGCACTCTTGCCTCATTTTGCAGCCAGCGTGGCCCCAGCAACAGCTTGTGCTGTACCCACAGTCATAGCGCCCAGCTGCTGTCGCTGCCACGACCACTGCAACACACTGAGAAGCCCTTCATGCAGCAGTGACTGCCTGCTGCTCTGAGGCTGCACCCACTACCAGTGACACCACCAAGAAGTGCAGGGAAGTTAAGGCCTCTTGGGTTGAATTTTGGCCAATGGGAGGCAGGTAAGTTCTCCTTCCTCTCCCTCCCCCAGAGACACAGCAATTCACAAGGCCTTCCAGAAAGCCTACCAGAAACCAAGCCGTCAGTTGCACTTGTTGCAAATCTGCAGCCAGTTTGGCAATGCTTCCGCTTGTGTTTGCTCTTCTCCTTCACTACCACAGTTCCTTTTGTCATCACTGTTGTTTCCCTTGGAATGCGCTCCCCAGTGAAGAGCTATTAAGTTCCTTAGTGGTCTAGGAGACAAGATAAAAAGACAAGATAAACGATTAAAAATTGTATACATTGTTAATCACCAACCATGTTCCGGTCTGTTCTAGGTGCTGGGGAGAAATTGGTGTTATGAAACAAACATAATTCCTGCTTTGTGTTCATGGAGTTTCACCTCCTAAGTATGTAATTATAAATTGCTCGGAAGGAAAAGTCAGCACTCTAGATTGCATAAGAAAGGAGCTTGATGTGAACAAGGTCAGGGAGGGCAGTTGCCCTGGGGAGGGGGTGCTCACCCTGAGAGCTGTGAGTGAAAGGGAGTTAAGCGGGTGCAGTTTTATAGGAGGAAAGAAGAGCCAGATGTGTGGAATGGAAGAGCAATGTGGTCAGTGTTTACACAGGCGCTGTGGCTGATCACTCAGTGGATGTCACTCAGAAAGCCTTTTAGAAAGTATAAATGCCCAGGCCCTACCATAGGCCTGCTAAATCAGAGTCTTGAGTAGTGCCCCAGAAGATTCTTAAACCTTCCTTTCGAACCTTGGCCAGGTTTGGAAACCACTGGATCAGACATATAGGGCCTGCCGTGTATAAAGAATAAAGAAGGAAAAGTTTTGTTCTGGGTGTGCCCTTTTCCTACTGTCAGAGGCCACCACCTTTCTTCTGCTTTCCCTCTATCCCCCTTCCCTTCCACAAACCATGCCCATCGTACACGCATGTGCACACACACACACCCCATAGTGCCCACGTCTTTGCTCGCCCAAGATGCTCTCTGCAGTGCTTCTCTCTGGCCCACTCTCTTCAGCTGTGCCCCACACTGAGGGCCTTTCTTGATCTCTTGCTGCAGCAACATCGACCTGGCCCATTTGGTAATCCCTTGGGCCCCTGCCGCCTGCTAATCAATAAAGTGTTCTGTAGCTACGTGCTGACTGATGAACACACTTCCAGATAATCGTAAGAACTCACATGTAAGGATATGGCCCTGTCTGGTACCATAGCTTAAAAAGACATTTTCAATGTTATATCTCATTTAGTATTTTCAGGAAAACTAAATTGTTTTGGAGTGTTATCCACACTAAACAGCTGACACATCATCTCTGGCCAAAGTTACGCAGCAAACTTGCCACTCTATCCCCAGGGAATACACTTCTCTTTTACAACGGGATCTCCAACATCTTTTTTAAAGCAAAGGAGGGACTGATATGAGGTTCAGCTTAAGGAAAGCCTAAATAGAGTGAAGGCGGGATCCGGAGGTAATTTGGCAGGAGAAAGCTTTTAGCACTGCGGTGTGTACGAGGCAATACAGTATAGCGGTTAAGAGCAGCATGTCTGAGCTTTTGAGTGAGAGGCTTGAGTTCAAGGCCCAGTGCTGCAAGGTATCAGCTATGTGGTCCTGGCTCAGCTACTTAATCTCTCTGACTGCACCTTCCTCAACTGAAAGTTAGGAGCTATACCTCCTAAGGTAGGCGTAATGCTTAAATGAGATAAAACATCGAAAGCACTTAATAAAGTGCCCAGCACACAGTAAGTCCACTCTTTTTATTGTTATTATTATACTACATAGACAACTGCCTTCTCTTTTGTGAGACTGGCCTTAGAGATGACCATCCGAAAAGGAAGGTGAATGTGTTTGTGCGGCGGGGAGACAAGGAGGAAGAAGCGAGGGCGCAAAGGAAGAAGAGTAAAGAGATCTCGCCCACCCACGTGCACCTCTTCCGATTCCATCGGCCCAGCTAGGCCATTTTCCAGCCCCGCCAGAAGGAGTGGAAATTGAACTGTGATCTGGAGAGCTATCCGTTCTGACCATTAGTCAAACACCGGGAGCCAGTTAGACCTAATTGTCTTTGAAACATCCAAAGACCAAACGCTTTTTTGGAGGTCAGGCTGTGCAGCTGAAAAGGAGACAGAAGTACCTGGGATGAAAATAAAAGCATAATAGGTTCATATAGTTGGTCTGAAAATTAGCTTTAGGGGTCTCCTTACGTTGGTTTCTTAACGATGTGAAACATAGTAATGGTTTCAGCCCTAATAAAGATGAATTGCTTTTTTTCCCCTAAAAAATGATGAAACTTTGGTAAACATCCCAGGTTTATCACTTAATTTATCCCCAGCTCATGGGGAGAGAGAGAGAGAGACTTCCCTCCAACCCAGCCCCCATTTTTAATATTCCAAGCTATTAGATTTCAATAACCCACTCTCCAGCAACGTGTGTCTCATTTCCCTGGACAGACCAAATAGGCAATAACAGCCTCTCGGTTAGAACACTAATGTTGTAATTTAGAACTTCTGTCAAGATGAAAGATCTTTGCTGGGATCCTCAGAGGGCCCACAGCAACACTTCAACCCAGGCCTTGGATAATGAAGTTTTCATTATTAAATAAAGATATTTTAGGAATGTCATAAACCATAAATCCACTCTCTTCTATTGCCCTGCCACCTTATTGTGTTTATTTCTAGCGAAAGCCCATCCTCTTTATACTATCCCTAACTCCTCCGAACTTGGCATGTCTTGCCTTTCAACCCCTTAATCCCACTGTGATGCACTGAAGTTGCTATGGTGACAGAAGAGTGTCTTCTCCCACTTTGGACCCATAGGCTATCACAGAGGAAAGTGTATATGGAGGAGATGAGTCCCTGTTTCCTCTCCTTGGCTGCTCCTTCCTCCCCGCCTTGCCCTCCCAACCAGCTGAGAAACTGGCTCCAAGCAGTTTTATCTCACCTCAAGGAAATGCTAACATGCACCATCAGGTCTGGTTGTTCTTAAAAATTATGGCACAATCAATTTTTAATGTGAATTTAGTACTGGTTGGAAGCATTGGACTCTGAGTCCCAGAGAAATGACTCATCTGTTTATCCATTTGCCACATGTCGGGGTGCGTTTCCTCAAATGCCACCTGCCTTAACCTGGCTCTAATACCAACCTCAAAAAGGCAACCTCCCTGGGGATGCTCGTGCCAACCTCAGGAACTTGCCCCCTTGCTGAGCATCTGAAGAGGAGAAAAGGATTGATGCTCTTTTTCCCCAAGACCAAGTGACACCGAGAAGCCTCAGAAGGCAAAGAGAGCTAAGACACATCTCAGTGGACTCTGCAAATGAAAAGAATCAGGACGTCTGAAATTTGGAACTCATTTAGGCATCCCCAGCCCGCTGTTGGACCACACCCGACAAGCCAGCTGTCTTAAAAATTGAGGGGAAATTTTCCCGTCTATCGCAGTGAAGTGAAGGGCCTCTCATGTGCACATAACCAAATGTCTCTTTGCTGTGAGTTAGGCCCATATTCAAAGGAGATAAAGATCTACTTATAATAATTCAGAATATTAGGTTCTTAGAAGGGGAGTACTAATATATAGACAGGGAATTCGTTTGTGTCTGTATTTTTATTTATACCAATAATCCAAACTGAAACAAAAAGAGCTATTAGATGAATCAAAGAAGAATTTGTAGATATATCTGAAGACAAAGATCATGACCTTATGGCTCCCGGTCATCTCTCTGTGTAGCTTCTTCCATCACGGGGAGATTTAAAGTTGAACAGATTTAGCTCTAAAATATAGCAAAACAAAACAACACGAAAAATCACTTTTTCATCACCACTGCTCAGCGGGCTTCAGGAACAGTTGGTCTCAGCAAATAACGCTCCTTTCTGAAAACATCTGAGAATCCAAATTACGAATTATATGTATATATATTTTTTTAAGTCCATCTTGAAGCACACATCAGTTTGGGTCATTTATTGTGGGAGAGGGCACAACTAACCATAGAACCCTATCAGCCTCTGAATTCACTGAAAATAAACGTCCCCTCCCAGGACTAAACAAATGAGGAACTTTTGTGTGATGACACTCACACCCGCCTGTAATAGGTTGCTAAGATTCCACTAATTAAAAAAATCTCATTTGAAGATAGCTAATCGTTTCCGCATTTCTACAAAGCTCTAGTCAGACTACATTTCCCCGAACTTCAGGGTCTGTCCTGATTACTACTCAATTAGTTTTGATTCAATTCACTGAAGAAAAATGTCCATTTCATTAGTGTGGAGAAATAACCATTGGACACAAAATATATTTCCCAGTATTGCTATGGCAACCAGGATGACACAGCTGAGCTCAGAATGTTAATGCCTTCCCTGGGACTGTATTTTTAAGACAGCGTGTGGCCATTAAGGCTTGCTGAGGTTGGGGTGGCTGGTGCCACATGGTTGCTGGGATTGGCAGGCAGAAGAGTCCAAGGGACTCCTGAGAACTCCCCTCCGCTGCCACTCCCCTCCCCTGCCACTCCCCTGGGGCTGGCATAGCAGCAGCAGCATGGATTACTTCTTTGCAAGTCCCAAGAGCAGCCTCTCTATGTGACATGCAAAAGTCCAGCTGGAAAGTAAAAACTACGGTCCATCATCCAGATGTGTTTTTCTGCGTGTTGCCTGCTTTGTAGATGTGTGTGACTGTCGAGGTGATGGACCGACTTCTGAGCTCTTCATTAATACCTTCCAGCCAGCCCAGGTTGGCCGACATTGACAGAGTGAGGTGAGGAGCTGGCAAATTTTCCACCCAATTCAGTAAAGATTGCAGTCAACCTGGAGAACTCCATGCCCTTAAAAGGCAACTTGGTTCTTATCTGCACTCCCCAGGTCGATGTAAGCAAAGGATGAGAAGGCAGATTCTAGATGACTCAGCTGAAACAAATGGATCTGTTTATATGGGATAGGAGCAAAAGCACCAATACCAGTCTTCAAAAATGATAGGTGTGGCCATGATTTAAGGGTTAATTAGGGCAGATAACCAAATTAGACCATAACAAAAATTTCATTTGGGAGACTGAATTTTCCAGGTTAAATGGGTAATTGCCCATATTTTCCCTTAGGCTATGTCAGCATAATCTTAAACTATCAATTAACAGCTAGTTGCTGTGTGCTATGTTCAAGGCTCCATGGCTTAGGATACAAAGATTAAAGGCAAGAGAGCATACTCTGAAGGAACAGTTTAGTTAGGAGATCGCACTTGAACTACTAACGAAAGCTGCTATTTACTGAGTACTGACTCTGTGCCTGGTAGTATGTACTTTATATGTCAGTATATGCTTGTGCATGTAAGTATACGTGTACGTATATGTAATAAGTGCTTTATATGCATTATTTTATTTAATCCTCATACTGGCACTGTGAAGAAGACATTAGCCCTATTTTATTTATTTTTGTTGTGTTGTGTTTTTGCTGAGGAAGACTGGCCCTGAGCTAACATCCATGCCCATCTTCCTCTACTTTATATGTGGGATGCCTGCCACAGCATGGTGTGCCAAGCGGTGCCATGTCCACACCCGGGATCCGAACCAGCAAACCCAAGGCCACTGAAACGGACCGTGCAAACTTAACTGCTGCGCCACTGGGCCGGCCCCTAGTCCCATTTTATAACCAAGTACACCAAGGCTCAAAAAGATACCTGGCTAGTCAATTACTAACTTAATTACCACAATTAATTAGTGGAACTGGATTCGAACGCGTCTGTCTGACTCCACGATGACCTAGAACCAGCATGCACACTACTTTTCACAAACACGTGAATAACCACGTGGTAAATGTTTTGGTGCCCAGTGAGTGTTACAACAGTAAATACCTGATTTGTAAGGAAAACGGCAAAGTCCTATTGCATTTAATTAATTTAGCTTCCTTTTCAAATTCAGCTTCAAAGGAATGGGCAAAACCAGAGCATCCCGTCTTCTCCATTAACCAGATGCTCCTCACATTGCCCTCCCTCTCCTTCTGCAGACCACAGGGGAGGCAGGATCGCTGTGGAGAGAGCTGCCAAAAGGCAAGGACCTGGCGTTGGTTCTAACACAAGAGCAAGCTCACAGCCAATTATCTCATTCTCAGAGTCTCAGTGCCCCCGCCCCCACTGCACCCCCCTGGGATCCTGTGCATCTGAGCTTCTTTATTTTGAATCATCATCATGTCACCATCAAAAATATTTATTAAGCTTCTGCATTCATATTGTCCTGGTCACCCCATTTATTCTTGCTCCCTTGGCATGTGTGTAATTTTCACTCTATCTGTTTGCAGTTGCTTGACATGATTTTATGTCATCTTTATACATCTTCAGCTACAGCGTGCAAGACACCCGGAACTCAGAGTGGGTCCCCAGCCTTCTCTTTGCTTGGCGGTTGCAACAACACCAGGATCTTGGTTCAGGGACTGACAGAATGGCTGCCTCTTTCAAATACAATCAGGAGCCGAATGAACTGACATATGTAGTGGTTTATAATCTAAAATCATACCACAGATAAGACATGCAAGGGACACACATTTCACAATACAGATTGTCTTTGTTACTACAGCAGCATTTGTCAAAATGTGTTCTAAGAAAATCTACTCCCTGGGGATGTTAAAGAATGTCAGTAGAAATAAAAGGGGGCCGGATTCTGTGGTCAATTATGTTTAGGAGACGCTGGGTTAAACAAAGTTAATCAGGTTTCTTCACTGCAAGGGTTCTCAGGGCTCTTAAAATGCTAATGTACTGTATGACTCTCCAAGAGAGGAGAATGGGAGGAAGCATTTACCACAGAACCGTTTTTATCTTGGAGCATTGAGGGACTAGCGTTTTGCAAGCTCTGGAAAACACAGAGTAGGGGTCAATCTTGGAGCCTAATCTGTACCCCTACATGAGGAAGTCTGGAAAATGGCACAGTCCACTGGGACTTTTTGCATGAAAATTCCTAAGCATCATGGGAGAAATGTTGAGGACTTTCAGACTGATATTTGAGCCCAGGAAACAGGAAATTAAGGATACCAAGAAAGACATAGTGAAAATATCTGGTCCCAAATTCCAGAGGGAGTGGCCTGAATGGGCTGGAAACTAGTCAAGGTGAGGTAGGAAAGAGCTGAAGTGGCTCAGACCTATCTGAGTGCAATGATCTTTAATTTCTAGAGAAAGTCTCTGTATAGCTTTAGATGCTTTGAGATACAAATGACAGAAAATCCTAATCGAACAGGTTTAAACAATAAGCACATTAATCATCTCACCTAATAGGAAGACCCGGGTTCAGATCTTCAGAAACTCTGTGATTTTGTTAGCTTGCATCACATCCACTGGGTCCTGGATCCCACCTCACCTCCTTCCTTGATTTTTCTCTCTCAATTTGTTGGAGTAAATAACTTAGGAAGGATATATAAAAGGCAGATTTTCTAAGTTCTCAAATGTCTAGATATACCCAGTTTTACCCTGAGAATTGTTGATAGTTGGCTAGGTCTAGATTGGAAATCTAGTTTGAAAAATGTTTTTCCTCAAAGTATTGAAATCATTTCTCCATTGCCTATTGGCATGCAGTGATGCTGCTGAGAAACCCAAAGCCAGTCTAGTTCTTTACCATTATATACTATTTCTTCATGCATTGACTTTTAGGGACTTTTTTTTCCAAATTGATATAATTGACATATAACATTACATTAGTTTCAGGTGTACAACATAGTTATTCGATATTCATATATACTGTGAGATGATCACCACAATAAGTCTAGTTAACATCCATCACCATACATAGTTACAGCTTTTTTTTCTTGAGATGGGAACTTTTGAAATCTACTCTCTTAGAATCTTTCAACAATACAATACTGTATTATTAACTATCGTCACCATGCTGATGCTGTACATTACATTCCCAGGACTTATTTATTTTATAACTGGAAGTTTGTACCTTTTGACTCCCTTCACCCATTTTGCCATACCCCCAGCCCCCGCCTCTGGCAACCACCAATTTGTTCTCAGTATCTATGAGTTCATTTTTGTTTTTGTTTTTTATATGAGATCGCATGGTATTTGTCTTTCTGTGCCTGACTTATTTCACTTCACATAATGCCCTCAAGGTCCATCCATGTTGTCACAAATGGTAAGATTTTCTTCTTTTTATGACTGAATAATATTTCATCATATATATATGCTCCATCTTCTTTATTCACTCATCTATTGATGGACACTTACATAGCTTCCATGTCTTGGCTATTGTAAATAATCCTGCAACGAACAGAGGATGCAGGTATCTTTTCTCTGTAGTGCTTTTCTTTGGATAAATACCCAGAAATGGAATTGCTGGATCATATGATAGTTCAATTTTTAATTTTTTAACAAACCTCACTACTGTTTTCCATAGTGGCTGCACCAGTTTACGTTCCCACCAGCAGTACACCAGGGTTCCCTTTTCTCTACATCCTCGCCAACACTTTTTACTTCTTGTCCTTTTGAAAATATCCATTCTTACAGGTGTGGGGGGAATCTTCTTTTTAACCTTAATCTTCTGAAATTTTGCAAGTACAAATCTAAGTTTGGGCTTATTCAGGCCTCATTGATCCCTTTCCATCTGAAAAGTCAGTCTTTCGCTCTGTAAATTTTTTTCTAGCATATCTTTGATAATTTCTTCCCCTCAATTTTCTAGAATATCTTTTTCTGAAATTCTTTTTAGTTCTTAGAGTTTCTGGATCAACTGCTGATGTTACCTATATTTTCTCAAATTCTATTTCTCTAATTGTTCCAGATTCTAGGAGATTTCTTCAGCTTTCTTTCCATCTTCTTACTTTTTTTTTATTAGATCTTGTCAGTTGTATTAGCTAGGGCAAAACTACCTGCTGCTATAATAAATAAACCTCCAAATTTCAGTGGCTTACTACAGTAAGCATTTACTTCATGTTCATGTAACTCTTTAAACACAGGTGTCCCTGTTCATCAGGCAGCTCCTCCTCATGGGAAGATTCAAGGCCCCTGACTCCTTCCATGTTGTGGCTCTGCCATCACCCAAGGCCTCACAGTCACCTGCATACAGCCAGAAAATGGGGGGAAAGAAAGCAAAGCTGATTCTCAACAGCCTTGATGTGCAAATGTCACACAGCACTTCTACTCACATTCCATTGGTGAAAATAGTCATTCAGCCCCACCTAGATGGAATTTCGTTGTGGATGGGGGGGGGGGGGGGGACTGTAAAATATAGTTCCTTCTTAGACAACTGCTTCCCATGATAACTGTATATTTTGGAAGGAGGAGAACAAATTTTCTGCTCCGTTGATGCCTGTTAGCAGTCTTTTTTGCAGCAATTGTATTTTTTCTTTCTGTGAGATCAATCATATCCTGTAACTGTTCCTTTCACAGAGCACACTTTTCTCTTTTGTTCATGAGCAACCACTCTTTCCTCTGGGATCAGCCATTTTTTATTGTCTTGGGCATTCTCATTTATGCTCTTGTTTCCTTCGTGTTCTGGCGATCCCTGTGTGTTTTTTATATTAAGGAATTGGGGAGCAGGCTGATTATTCTGAGCAGATGGAGTGGACTTCATCTACTGCATCTTTGTAGGCAGGGTCCTCTCAACTGGCCTCTTTTTTCATGGCAAGGCTGATGCCCTTGTACATGGGTGGGCTTTTCCACTGTCAGTTTCACTCTAGGCTATGTGGAGTGAGAACGAGAGAGTCAGCAGCTCTTAGACTGTGAGCTCTGCAGGCGTCAGAATAAGAAAAAGTCTACTCTGGACCACCATTCTCAATCAAGAAGCCTTGGTTACCCTAGAAAGCTCATCTTTAGAGAAGAACATTGAGATGTTTCCCTAGAGAGTAAAACCAGTTTGTCTGTCATTCTATGAACAGGAAAGGAAAGGGGAGGGTGAACGCAACTGGCATAGCTTTCCACAGACAAATCTTGGCTTAACCCTCCTATTTGCAATTACTCTCTCCACTTCTGTCCTTCTTATTTACCAACACCAAGCTGCATACATGTTCAGGTTCTAATCAGCAAGCCAGTCTCACCTCCACTGCAGCTTCATCCAACAGAGGATCAAATCCAAACAGCTTTCCCACAGTTTCATCTATTAACCTGCCTCCATCCATCCTGTCTGATGGGCTGAAATCTCTCAGCTGGTGAACTTACCTCCCCTTACTTTTAGGATTAAGTGTTCATTGTTTTGTATACTTTAAAGCTATAATTTTGATGAGGTCTTACGAGGGGAAAGATCTCAGTTTGCCATTTTAAGCAAGATTAGAAAAACACCTGTAAATGTCCTTTGTAGAACGTTCACCAAGCTTTATGAGAAAGGAGGGCTATAAAAAAAATTAAAAGCAGTGGCTGATAGGATTCTAAAAGAACTTGTTCAGCTTTTAGAGAAAATTCTCTCTCAATGTATATGGTCTGACTCAATATGTTTATCTATTCATTGTTTTTTTTTTTTTCAGTATACTGAGAACTTTTTATCTACCATAGGCTGTGCTAGGTATCCGGGCAATACTATGAACAATATGGTCTTCCAGTCATTGTCCTCAAGGAACTTAGAAATTATGGGTGGAACTAGCATTTGAAACTTGAAATTTGAATTTATTTTTCACTATTAGAAGAAGTTCGGGACACCAAGGAAGCACATGAAAAAGGCACTGAATGCAGACGTTGTGTGTCATGGAAGGACTACTGGAAAAGTAACAGGAGAGATGACACTGAGCTACCCAAGCTGAGGGATGGCTGGGGTTGGGGTGAGTATTCCAAGTAAATGAAGCAGCGTGTCAGAGTCTCAGAAGTGGTTCCATCTGCTCATATGAATAGCTTCATATATGACTATTGACTGTGCTTAAAATGCTGTCCCATCCACCACTCCCAGCCCGCCAAATGTGGCAAAATTCTCCACTCAGGCATTCCTCTACTCTTTGAAGATCTGATGCAAACTTCCCCAATAGGTCTAAGCATTCTCTTCCATTTGTCCATTACAGCTTATATGTTCCACAATTATAGCAATGGGCATACTCTAGAAAATGTCTGGTTCCCATCCTGTATCTACCACCAGTCTAAACTCCCTGGGGGCAGAGATTGTCTTTTATTCACATTTGAACTCCCTGCACTAGCACAGTGACTGACAAGTGTTAGGCCCACAATTAATCTGTGTTGAATGTTGAATGATGAATGAATGAATGAAGTGGCAGAATGGTAACAATATATTGGTTGCCCTTGGTTGTACACAAGTTTGATGTAACTTAGTAAACAAAGTAGAGGTGAATGAATAATTTAAACATTCATTTCTATAGGGGCTTGGTACAGGCACTTATAAAGGCTAAGGGCATGGAGAACTTCTCCCAAACTGCTGCTACCTACAATAATCCAAGCATAACAAATTCTGAGATTATGAATTAGTGGGAATCAGGCAGGTCCTTATTGGTTTAACTATCACGGTACCAGCTCTCCCTCACCTGTTTCCCTTGCCCTGCAAGTTAAGTGGACATCTGAGAAAGGATAAATTCCCTCTGGGTGTGTATAAATCCTATGCCAATGATGTGAATTTGTTTTAGATGGGACCAAAGAGGTAGGAGAATGAGACTTGGGATTGTTCCAATCAAAGGACTTAAATTATAAGTCCTTTGCACTATACATCAGTGAGTTCACAAAATATCATTCTGTTCATAAAAATTGTTTTGCTGCAATACATATACATGATGTTATGATGACGCGTGTCAGATGGAGCCTTGGCACAAGTGAAGCAAGATGTAAGATCAACTACAGGACAGTAATGGGTAAGTTCCCCAGGACATAGCGCAGGCACCAAAGAAAGATTGCATATTTACAGGAAAGTGTGAGAACATTGCCTCCTGGGCATGTAAGAGAGCACAAGTACAGCAAAGGCCATAAACAACTGAGCTCCAAAAGTAACACGAAGTTGAAAAGCAACCAAGTGAAGAGAGCTGTAACTGTGAACGACATAATGGACACCGGGAGACCCTGCTCTCCTGTAGCAAGCCTTGCTGCATAATTATTGCTCACTTGTTTAGAATTCAAACCTCTATCTTGAACACCAAAAAGCTGAGAAGCACTGGATTCAACTATAAATAGTCTAAAATTTGCACTTTTCTGCTAATTTTTAATTTGGGTAGATAAAAACTCATCTTTAAATTTCTAGCCCTTTCTTTAATCACCAACACTGATTACTAAACTTCCATGATGGCAAATAATCTCTATTATTAGGGTGACCATACTTCCTAGTTTGCTGGGAACACTCGCAGTTTCTATCTGTTGTCCAGATTGTGCACAGTTTAACATGTGTCCTAGATTTTTCATTTTCTAACAAATCATTAAGATAAACTAAGATGAGTTTGGTAATTTCTACTTTGTGTCTCTAGTTTCTGCTAGTGTCTTGTCCACTACTATGCAGTTAGTGCGTAGAATATAGAGTTCTGATTAACATCTGGTTAAATGTGGAAGAGGACAGGTGATAACTCAGCTTGCTTTTCCTTTCCCCTTCAAGACACCTTCCCTTCAAGGACTGGAGACAATCCCTGATAAAAAGAAACAGGTTCAGATTTGCTGGCTAGGGACAGCTAGCTCCCCTGGTCTGGCTGCGATGGGAGAAGTGTTCAGTGTTGCTGCCTTTGCTGGACTCTTGGTATACCAGCAGCCCATGGTGCTGTGACCAGAACAATGGCCAATGCCACAGACTGCGAGCTGCATGAAGCTATCAGGCCACCAGTCAGTGGATCAGTGAGAATCATCAGGAATTATAGGTTTGGAATACGCAAAATAAGTGCAGGAAATATAGACCTGACTATCTTACCATAGATCACAGAAAGAATAGGCTGCATACAATAGTTTCGTGGTTTTTATCCTTTATCGTGTGACATAAATCTACAATTATGCATTCACTTTACTGTTCGTAAGGCTTTGTTTTATTTTGTCCTTTTGAAAGCAATGATCTCAAAAAAGCGCACGTTTAGTGAAATTTTAAATATGGAATTTCCATTTCTTAAGAGACTTGGTGATGAAGATGTAATTAGAACAAATTTTAGGTTTACATTTACCATCGACCTGATGTCACAGGAAGACACAAGCATTCTGAACAAGCATCAGCATCTACTTCAAAAGCTGGTAATTATTCTAGGCAGACTCTTCCCAAAGATGTCAGTTGAACAAGCCCGGCTACCGAGAGTTCATTTACAGCACTGGAAAGCATGACTTTTCATTCGGATCAAATGAGTATTTTTCTAAATTAATTTCACTCTTGATTCCAAGTTTTTTCCTGTGTTGTGTGAAAGTGAAGTGATAACTATGAAAAGTATTGGCCCCACCAGCTGGAGAACTTCGCACTAAGACTTAGATGATGTCAGTTTTACGTGAGCGTCAGAAGGTTCTTCAAATAGGAAAGCAGCTAATTCCAGTAAAGTCTTTTAAATCCAATCCATGAAATCAGAGCGAAACTTTTAGAAGTTCATTCTGTCTTGGTAAAATATTTAACATCCTTGGAAGTGCTATTGTAAATCTGGATAAAAAACTCAACCTCAAAGATAAAGTTACTTGTATTTACAGTGATAATATAATACAAATTTTGGTGGAGCCCAATATTGGGGTAAAAACAATATTCTGATTAAATTAAGAAGCCTGTAGAGCAGAACTCTAGTGGAATTGATTGTAGTCACATATTATTCGTGAGTGTGTCCGAATAGGCTTTGATAGCCCACCTGTGAAAATACATGCTGTATTTAAAGCCAGCTAAATTATAAATTTTTGTGAAAAAATTCATGTTAAATTAATTTTTTAAAAAGTTTCAGTACGACAGTGCATCTTTTCTCTCTTTGCTGTCTATCGCCATCAGGTTTTAGAAATGTTTTAATTTTTAAAGAACTACTTTGCAGACAAATCCAAGCATCTGACGACGGTATTGAACCTTATTATAAACCAGGGCTCTAAATTGGGCTTGCATTTTGTTTGAAAGAAGTTGCAGATCTTTAATCAAAATATTCAACCAATGGAACACCAAACAACTTCAGCTTTTGAAATGTATAGCAAATTGTAATTACCGAAAGAAAATCTGAAACCAGGAAGATAATGAAATATAATCCCATAAAAGCAAAGGAAGAAATGAATAAACTAAACAAGAGATGAAAAGCATAAAACATTTTATTTTGAAATTCTACAAATATACTTTGGAATATCTTGACCCCTGGGGAAAATCTTCTAATGGAGCTCCCATGGTTTTTTTGAATAAATTTACATTCTGTACTGGAATGGAGCTATCTTGAGATAGCCTTCAAATTTTGCAGATAATTGATTGATGTTTTGTTTTGTAAAATTTTTTTTTGAAGAAATGGAGGCAAAAAGACAGTATGTGCTAAAATATTTATGCATTTACATAATAAAAATGAAGTGAAGAGCAGCTAGCCCCATGGCCTAGTGATTAAGTTCCATGCACTCTGCTTTGGTGGCCCAGGTTTGCAGGTTCAGTTCCTGGGCATGGACCAACACCACTCGTGTTGGTGGCATTGATCCATCACTGTGGTGATGACCCACAGACAAAGTAGAGGAAGACTGGCACAGATGTTAGCTCAGAGTGAATCTTCCTCAGCAAAAAAAAAAAAGGAATTAAGAATATTTTCCATCCAGCATAAATTACACACAGCTTACCAGATACCGAATACCTGAGATATTTTTTCAACTAAAAATAGTACTGTCTACAAAGAAAAACCAATTGATTCTAAATTTATCAACCACAAAATGTAGTGAAGGAGATTGCAATCAATTTTATGAAAAAAATCGAATAATAAACCATATTCAAAAAATTATTTTTCAGAAAAATGCCCACATCATAGTATTAGAGACTGATATAACCAAGAAACATGTAAAGATAGACCAAGAACAACTATTTACTTATGTTATTTTTAATGCTTATATAATCAATATAAAAAAATTATTTTACTTTAATCTATATGATACATTATTCTGACTTTTACAAATACTTTTATTTTTGACAGTAATTATTGAGTAGAATTAATTCATATATTCACGCATATAATAAGCCCATTTAAGATGTAATAAATACTTATTTCAAAAAGTTATATAATTTTAGCTATTTTAGTACTCCCTTTCCCCTTCCGATTATACACTTACCTCATGAACAAGTCTTGTTTCCCAGGGACCAAATGGTAGACACTTTCTTTCTCAGTATAGCAAAGAAAGCCTTCATCTCAGAGGTCCTGCCCCCAGTGGCTGTATTGTTCTAAACCACTCTTGATTTAGGGACCACCCAAAAAATAGGAGAGAGACACTAGCTGCAGCCTCATCCTAGATTTTAAAACATGAACTCACAGAAGCATATGTAGTTCAAGCTAGAAAGAACCTAAAGAGATAATACAATTCAATTCCATCATATGGCTGCAGCTCCCATTCCTGCATCTATCGTGTGCCAGGAACATCATCCTCAACTCTTTTTCCAAACAGTAGATCTTGGAAACTAGGGGGAGAGTACTTAACCAAGGAGTCATAGGAGCAGATGTAATCTTAGGGAGACTCTAGGTCTTTACTCAGGGAGTAAATGCCCCTTTGTAAAATGTACATTCTGGAAACCTGTAGATTTTTGTAAAAATGAATATTTTATAAAATAAAGTCATTTGTAGACTATTAAAATGTTTTTAAGTATCTCTAAATATGATCTGTGAATCAAATATGTTGGTTATAAAAATTAGAATCCATCAGCATGTTAAACTTTTATGAAAATCTACCTTCTCTGTAGACCTGCAAGGAACAGATAAGATGGCAGGTGTGGGATTGGTTCAAGTGCAAAGAGAATCTTGATTGGGAGTGTAAAAATCGTATCAAAAAAAATATGTTTGGGGCCGGCCCAGTGGTGTGGTGGTTAAGTTCACACACTCTGCTTTGGTGTCCTGGGGTTTGCAGGTTCAGATCCTGGGCGCAGACCTACACGCCACTCATCAAGCCATGCTGTGGTGGCATCCCACATATAAAATAGAGGGAGATAGGCACAGATGTTAGCTCAGGGCCAATCTTTCTCACCAAAAGAAAAAAGAAAAAATCATATCAAAAATCATATTAAATTTCTGTAAATTCAGAAATAATGACTTTCTAAATATGTTTATAAAATTTAACAGTGAGTGTAAAAATAATTCAGCATTTTCAACTCCTTTTATTTGACATCTTAAACAATTATATTGGCTTATTAAACAGAACTGTTTTAAGCATACCATTTTTAGATTTTTCTCTTCATTAGAGCATACCTTTATCGTCAATTTTTAGAAGACTGCCTTATCTACAAACACATAGATTTCTGAATGTGGGCTTGATTACATGTTAATAAACCACCAGGAAAGATAAGCATTTTCAAGAGCTATTAGAGGGTCTAAAAGTAAAGTCTTTTATTTCCTGAATAAAGTTGAGCTATTTGACTATCTTCTCTGACATATCGTGGAGAGAGGAGAAGCGACCTGCAGATATCAAAGCTTTAAGTCCTTTGGGGAACAATTGCCTTTCCATAGCTATCAATCTTGTCTCCACAAGGAAAAAAATAATACTAAGAACCTACTATGCACCAAATGATTTTACATACCTAATTTTCCTAATTCCCATTGAAAATACTCATTCTAAAGATGAGGAAATTTCAGCTTAAAGAGGCTGAGTTGCTGGTCCATACTCTCATATCTAGTAAGTGGACAAGTCAGGAGCAAAACCAAATGTATGTGACCCCAAGACACACCTTCCTTTATTTCATTACACAGCTTCCTCCTAGTGTCTTTCATGTCTATCCATCATTAGGATCAACTGAAACGATAGTGGGATGCTGTGGAAAAGGGGAAAGGAGCCTACGTATTTGACAGTCTTCATGAGATTCAACTGTCCACGTTCACCAGTCTGTAAACGCAGGGTGAGGCCACGTCTATATTGTTCACCACTGTATACCAGGCACCTCATTCCATCCACGTGGCATACAGAGGCCAAGGATATTTAGAAGGACTCAGTAATTTTTACTAAATGTTGAATTCATGAGTAAAATTTTAGTCGGTGAAGGGAATGGAGAGAAAGACTGAAACTGGATATTTTGACCCTGTTGACTAGTAATCAAATTAATGTTTCTACTGCTTTTTGCACTCATTCATATCTAATTCATCCACTCATTCAGTAAATATTCACTTTGCTGAGTTCTAGACAGTAGGGATGTAACAGCAAACATGTTCCTGTCCTCATGGAGCTGACATGCTAGTCATCAAGGAATTTCACAGTCGATTTTGAGACCTCACAGCTGCCCTGTGAAATGGGTGAGGTTAAGTGTTATTTGTGACCTGCTGCCTCTCTAAAACATTGCTAAAATTTCTGATCCATGCAATATCATTCAACAAAGTATATCAATGACAGAAATACTGTGTCTGAACATGTATTTTTTTATTCCCCAGATTCCCTTCTGTTCTCAAAATAATGTGATAATTTAGTATTATTTTATTCACCAAATTCCTTACCGGTAAAACACACACACACCACCATCCTATCCCACCCCTTCCGAACCCCCGCCACAGTGCTTGATGAAGAACTGTCACTACAGTGTGTGGTATGTGCTTATCATGTGTTGGACACTTGGGCCTTATTTTATATTATTTCTGATATTTCCAATAACCTCAGGAAGTAAATATTGCTATCTTCAATTCACAGATGAGAAAATTGTGATACAAGAGATGATTTTACCCAGTATCACAGTGCTAGATTCAGGTACAAATGTATACCTGTCTTGGTCCTGTCAGCGTTTTCCTCGCTGTATCATGACTCCAGCCAAGCTTCCCTGACTCATTTCTCTTCTGCCTTTAACTCATTCTCCACAGCTTCACCAAAGTTACATTCTTAAAACACAGGTTTGATCATAACTACCCTCACAAAGACTTAATGGATTGCCTTGGCTTTTAGGATAAAACGTGCAAACCTCAGCATGGAATACAGGGTCCTTCTTGACAGTCCCCAGACTCCTTTTGCCAGGCACTCCCAGCTGCCATTCCCCACCAAGCATTTATTCCCACAACACAGCAGGCTTTTTTTGTGGCTGTTTGTGTACGCACTTTGTCTCTGCTCTATTCTTTTTCTCTCTCCAGCAAAACCCCACTCTTCCTTTCATATCTACCTCAAAGGGCTCCTCCTTTGGGAAGCCTTCCCCAGCTTCTCCAGAGATTTATTCCTCCCTCCAGGGATCCCTGGTGCCATGTATTAATCATGGAGTCACTTGTCACATGGGTTTGCTTGTCTTCCCTCCCCGCGTCCCCTCCCCACAATACATGGGCTTCTTCAGGGCAGAAGCAAGTTCCTCTTCACATATCCCTGAAGCATAGCACTGGGCCTGCCACACAGTAGGGCTTGAAAAATTCTAAACGAATAACAAATGACTGCCCTCTCTTTCATGCTCCTTCTCTTACCAACTCAAACCCCAAAGGCAGGAAGACAAACCCAGGGCAGGCACGGCCAGAGGGCTCCCTGCAACTACGAGGGGACTCCAAGGTGGCAGCCACAGCCAACCCCCGCAACATTCCCCAGTAGAAATGTAATGTTAGATTGTCTTGATGTGACTTGATAATGCAATAATTGACGAACTGATTGTATAATGTAAAACAGTTCAGCTATGAATAGGCCACTCTCTGAGATGAAACAAAAATGAGAGAGTGTCTGCATAATCGGTATGTAAACACAAGCAGGATATTAAGCATTCTCTTTTATTCTTAAAGAGCTGAAATGAGAAGAGCCCTCCCCCAAAAGCAATCTCTCTTTTTTCTCGCTAATAAGCTTTGAGCAAATTTGGAGGAAAGGTGTGATATTGCTCTCACAGATAAATAATAACCAAAAAATCATAACGTTGATGTGATTATATCCCTCCGATGAAAGGGAATTAAAGGTAGATTCTTTTTTATTAGTTTACGGATTCTGGGCATCCGACGCCTCATAACTGCTCGATATATCATGCTAGTTAATCATTCTTGTCATTATCTTTAATGTCTTATTAGTGGGCTTCATTCATCTGGTTTTTATCTGTTTCACTGGAAGCAGTTTTAATCTCATTTCAGCAGCGCTGATAAGCCTGTTAGTTTGCACAAATTGGTTTTGGTGACAATGTGTAGATAGCAGTAATGTGCGATTTCCAAATGGAATAGAAAAAAATCTATACGGGCCCAAAAAGGCAGGTGGAGAGAGCACAGGAGCTGAGAACAGGTGGAGACGATGGTCTCAGCTTCCTAAAGGAAAAATGGAGAAGGTAGAAAATGGGCTGGGAGGAAAACAGACAAGGAAACGGGAAACTTCATAAATTGTTACAAACCCCCCTCCCCCGCACCCGCCCAGCCCAACTCAGGAACGCTGGCGGTGATGGCTGTGTCCGACCACTAGATGGCCAAATTGAGTCAACAGGGTCCCAGTGCCGCGGTGGAAGACAGCACGATTGCTAGTGGAGGATTCTTACTGTGCTTTGCCCCTGAGCTGGGGTACCTGATTCTCCGATTCTACTCTGAGTCTGTTCCCAATACAACTGGAAATCTTCCCTCGCAGACTTTCTCCGGGTTTCCCTCCTGGTCTAGCATACTTAATATCAAGCTATCTTTGTGCAATCTAACCAGCTAATGGAGCAGCATTGACCGCTTACTTCCACCCGGCCTTAGATTGGCCTGACTCTGGGCTTCTTAGCGTAAAAGAACCAATAAGCCCATCAGGCTCAGTGACTCAAAATTGCATTAAGTGTAGATGTTAAAGTAAATACAGTTTCCGCAGGTTCCCAGATTGTGAGTCATTTTCAGGGGGGCGGGGGGGGGGGGTTGTGAATCAATAACCTGCTCATCTGAGCGGCCAACCTGGGAACGGATGTCTGATTTAAGAAAGGCAGCCCTTTGCATTCCTGACTCCTGCGCTTCTCGCGGTCCTGGTACCAACGTCGGGAAATGAAGCTTGTCTGTTACAGTCATAGCCCCTTTCTTGGGAGCGTTGGTAGCGTTGATTCGGGGGCGATTGTCTGGAAAGATTTAAAACCCAAATCACTGTCCAAATGGACTAAACTCTATCTGATTTATACTTCACAAAATAATAATAAGGAAAGGAAGCATATCAAGATAAATATGTCTCATCATAGGCTCAAAATCACTTGTCTCAGAAGCAAGCAAATACCAGTGCATACAGACAGTCGCTTATCTGGTGGTGCTTGGGGTGGGAGGGTGCTAATAATATCCCAAAATCCACGACTGCCAAAACCCCCTGCCGCTCCATTTTCAGCCCCTCTGCTTTTCTAGGAACGTTTGGTTCGTGTTTGTCTGATTCATTCTCACAACTCCAAATGTTGATATAAAGTCTGCTTGTGAAATTGAGACTTTTTTTTTTAGAAACCCAGGCTGCTACACTCCCCCCAAACCCCAGCAAAGTGCGAACTCTTCTCTATTTTAGAATCTGAAACTCTCCACCAGACGTTTCAGGTAGTTTAAGCTAAGAAATTCTCACAGTCCCTCTTTATCCCACGTTCTGATTTTCCTGGTTTAACAGCATATTTATCTTGTAACTACTCTGTGGAGCAGAGTCGAGGATGAAGTTTAACCACCTCGCGTCTGATCTGAGCCTGCTGGTGGAAATGGAATCCCAAGACCACAGCAGGGAGAAACTGATCTCCTGCAACTGTCCTCAGCCTCCGCTGAAGAGAGCTGAGCTCTCCTTCTCGAATTATGTTGCCACTGGGCAGTCATTGCAAGCAATAACATCAAGAACCCACGACACCAGATAGGTTTGCATTTCTTTTCAACTCTGTGTTGTTTCTTCATATGGAAATGATAGCATCAGGCAACTGGGTACTCACCTGGGGCCATATGAGTACGGTCTCCATAATTACCCAGCCCAGTGGGGCCGTATTGATTGTGCACGTGTTCTGACAAGAAGATGGCCTTTTTTTTTTTTTAGTACTTTTTTTTTTTAAGATTTTATTTTTTCCTTTTGCTCCCCAAAGCCCCCCAGTACATAGTTGTATATTCTTTGTTGTGGGTCCTTCTAGTTGTGGCATGTGGGATTCTGCCTCAGCGTGGTTTGATGAGCAGTGCCATGTCCGCGCCCAGGATCCGAACCAATGAAACACTGGGCCGCCTGCAGCGGAGCGCGCGAACTTAACCACTCGGCCACGGGGCCAGCCCCAAGAAGATGGCCTTTTGAAGCCAGCTTTGGTGGGGACAATTCAGGACCTAATACCACCATGAGGTAACCCAAGAGAGCCATGGAGCCTGCTGTCAGCGCTGTCTCTTGGGGAAGTTCTGGTGGAGATTTAACTAATGCATGTGTGTCTTTGTTCCTCCTCTAAACCATGCTGCTAACTCTGGAACAAAGTGCACTTCCTGCCAATGAGGTCTCCCTAACAGCCAGGATGCGCCGTCTGTATTTGGATTTGTTGACTTGTGGCTTTAGAGATGAACTCAAGGCCTTTCCGTGAGCATCCTCTCCTCCCCCCAATTCCCACGGTGACGTCCAGCTCCTAAAGCTCAGGGTGTGGGTCTTTGATTTATGTACTGGCTCCCCAAACTGCCGCGGAATGCACTGCTGTGTGCCCACACAGCCCTAGGAGCCTTGTGAAGAATCGGTGCCTGCAGCCCCAGTACAGAGCCAAGCCTGCTTTAGGTGGGCAGGACACCATGGTAGACTAGGGAGTAAGGACCTCGTTCCTCTACTCTTTTGTGTCCTTCTATTGATAACCAGAAGTCGCCTATGTCAGGACGCGTATGTGTGTAAAGTGCCGAGTGCCTAGGAGTCAGATTCGTTAATAGCCTGATCCAAGCTAGCACGGCTGTTGGAAAACAGGAGCCAGGAAAAGCAGACGCGTGGCAAACGGTCCATCTGCCTAGGCCTAGAATCCAAATATTACAGATCCGATGTCAGGAGCACAGATGTCACAGCCAGCTGGGGTTCCTGCCAAACTTCTTCAAAACTTTTCACTGTGCAGCTGACACCTATTTGAAAGTTTCTCCCTCCTTCTCTTCACTGAGATAAGGATGGGTTTCTCTGATCTGTGTGGAGAGGGAGAATAAAAATAAAAGTAAGCTGTGTTTTCCAGGCTCCGTTAGCCTGTTCTAGGACAGTCACAGAACAGCGTTTCTGTGTCTCTGTCCTTATGTGACAACAGACATCTCTAGGACTCCAGGTGGTGTCTGCTGACTCTCTCCATTCCCCCAGGGACAGCTGCTGCTGAGGCCACAGATGCCTGAGACCAAGCTGCAGATACTGAGAAGAGGCCTCAGACCTCCCATCGCCTCTGCTGCCAAAGCTGGCTGCAGTGCTCAAGAATTCCCTGGTGTCGCCCAAGCTGGTGACATCCAGTGAAGCAGAGGTTTTGTTGTGCCCTTCTTTTATTGTGGCCCCTTTATTCAAGACTTTGGCTTTATTGTGGGGTCTGGGGTCTGAAGGACAGATGTCAAGATCCTCCCTTTCCTTCTCTTTGCTGTATTGTCCTTGACCAAGCTCATGCTCCTCAACCTTCTTTCACTGGGGCATACTCTTTCTCAGCATGGCCTTGGTTTCTCAAACAAGAGGGTCAGTGAGGAGGTCCCCCCAAGGGCCCAGTTTTGATATAAAACAGCATAGGCTCCATCTGGGACCTCCCCTAGCCCCTGAATACATACACAGACAGATACCCACATCGACACATCCCAGGGCTTAGGATAGTTAGGAGTGTTTCTTCCATTTCCACTTGATACAATTATTGAGTCCAATTTAATATTTGGGGAGTTACATGTGTAACCCGGTTACAATTGAGGCCAAGTCCACGAATAGAATCACATTCAAAGAAACCCAATCTCTCCAGTTTTTAGAGAACTTTAATATTTACCAGTTTCTCTCAATACAAATGTCAAAGGAACCCAACTCGTAGCCTCCAGTAAGAACTTAGAATTGTCTTTCCCCATTCCTCTGACTCTCTTTATCACTCGCGTACCCCAGTGATCTGAGTCCTTTCCCCAGAGTCCCGTGCTGTCTGTGTGAGTTCTTGGCTTTCCTCCTTCTCCCCCTGTTCTTCCATCTCTATTCTTTCATTCGCTCCATGAGTAAATCTCATTCTTTTATAGGCAACCCCCCATCCTTGTTTCTCCTTTCTGTCTCTCACCGCACCTTGTTGGAATTCTGCATCACTGAAGTCCAAGAATTGAGCCTCAGAGCGATTCAATAAGGCGCCTCTCAAGGTAGAATTCTTCCTAGAGAAGGGGAGAAGGAGAGAAGCTGAGCATGCCAAAATGCACTCCCTAAGCCTTCGGGGCTGTGGGAAGGAACGGTGACTCTCACGTTAACACTTTTTGTCTCCAATACACAAAGATCGAGGTTGAGTTTTAAAAGGAGTTTTAATCATACACCTCTCCCTGCATGTTCTACATCAATTGAGAAAGAGGCACCGGAGGCTTAGGGATCGTAGCACCTCAGACCTGTGGTCAGAATCAGGCTCCTCGCTCTTCTCTGTCTCACTTGGCTCCTGGGGCCCAGAGAGGGGAGACGGGGTCTGAAGAGCAGACCTTACGCTGTCAGCCTCCTGAGGGAGCTTGGTCTGGCCCATGGTACTGAGCCCGGAGGGCCCGAGAGACAGATGGACACCTAGACCTTCTTGCAGGGGAGCAGGGTCAGAAGGAAGGGCGCGCCTTGGCGGTTAGAAGGCCTGGAAGGGGTTGAGCCACACCTGCCCTTCGTCCACTCTCCCCAGTCAGATAAGTCATCCTACTTCCATCACCCAGCGCAAAGGGAAGAGTCCAAAATCCCTTCCCCAAACTGAAAAAGCTCAAAGAAGCCCAGTACTTGTGGAGACAAGGCATAAATATAGAAACAGGGAGAAAATAATCTGCTGCAGTTAATAAGTGACGGTTTCTGTCCACAAGACTCATTCTAGATATCTATCTTTAAAAGATTTGTCTTTCCTTATTAAAAAGATTTTGTGTGTCTTTTCACACAAAGTAATAGAAAGAAAAATAAAGTAGGAAAGAACCAGAAAATGGGGTTATAATTCTGACTCTGCCACCAAGGATCTGGCTTTCATGTCAGCGTCTGTCCCCAGAGTTCTGTCTGTCACATGCCCAGCAGACCACTGGCTGGGCAGCCCCTCCATTGCTGCACCTCCATCCGTGTACCCAGCCCGACCCCTAAGAGCCCACCTCGGGGCAGCAGCCCAAGTTCTCACATGTAAGGAGATGAGAACACCTCCTCCACAGCAGTTTTATTTTTAAAAAAGAGAAAAAAGCTGTAATCTGAGGGTCCTCAGTAGTAGAGTGGCTGACTAGTGTAGAGGAGTCATGGATAGCCCCTAGCACTAACTGCCTCTGTTCACATCTTGGCCTCATCACTCACCAGCTGAGTGACCTCTGGCAAGTTACTTAACCTCTCAATTTCTTCATCTGTAAAACAGGGGATATGAACAGTGTGAACCTGATTGTGTTATTGTGGGAATTAAGTGAGTTAGTGTATGGAAAACACTTGGAACAGTATCTGGCACGTAGGAAGAGACATGAAGTGTTTGCCAGCATTATTATGGTCTCCTAAATTCCCGTACAGAAACAAACAGAACATTATAACCTCATCACAATCATTTTATGAACCTTTCTAGTAAGGAAATGCTTATGCTTAATTGCTAATTTAAAAGTTAGAATTGAAATGTTTATGTACGATTTTGAACCATGTTTAAAAATTACAGAAAAGATGTAGAATTCCAACAAAATGCTAATTGGTTATCTTTGATAGTCAGATTATGAAAGATTTTAATTTTTCTTTATGTTTCCATGCATGAATTTTTTACAATAGCATGTATTCATTTAAAAGAAAAATGTTTATTTTGATTTTTTAAATAATTCTGGTGTCTGGGGTGAATGTTAACTGGCAAAGCATCTCTAACAAAATGTGGCTCTTCCAGTGTGGATATATCACACAGTAGACAGGCAATAAATTCTGTTTTTGATGGAAGAAAAACATTCCTTTGTCAGCAATAAATTTCTCTATTCCTAGCCCACCCCACAGAAGTTATCAATGTTTCTCTCGTTGGTAGGTGTTTCTCCCGGGGGTGCATTCCACAACTCCACGGTGGGTATCAAGTTATGCTATTCCTCTGAGGGTCCGTCCATCCTGAAGACAGTTGTTGCTTGAAGCAAGAAGCTTTGTCAACCCCACCTGCCCCCATCACCCAATCCCGCGCGTCATATTTACTAAAGTATTAAGCGTTTGATGACAGAATGTGCTAAAGGCCATAAATGACAGCTAAGCTCGCTCTTCTATTGCTGCTGCATTCCACACTCAAGGTCGAAAACTTTACGGAATAACAAAACTTGAATAATTCTAGCCCCAAGTTTAACCTCAGCCTCCAAATCTACCACTTTCTAGAACATTCCTGGGATGGAAGCTCCTAGCTTGACTCTCATCCTTGAGATTTATTGCCAGTTTCACAGGGTTGGAATTTTTTCCAGTATTTAGGAGTTTGGATTTCTGTAAACCAGAAGAGTTTATCTGCTAAGTGCACCACAAGACTCAATCTGTTAGCTTCAGCATCCAACCCAGGGGAAAAACCACGACATGGACAATTGTTGCCATCAAAGAGTTAAGCCCGAGGTGATGGCACCATCATGAACTCACACACGCTCTGGCTGAGAGCCTAGGACCAGAGAAGGTAGACAGCCTCAGGCCACATGCACACAAGCTCTGCCTTGTCTTGCCTTTGTTGTTCCTCCATTTCTTGCTCCTTTTTATTCCCTCTGGACTCATCAAAGTCATAGAATATCATAGACAGACAAGAGTTGAGCCCTGCCCAACATCACACAGGCAGTTAGAAATAGTAGTAATAGCTGCAGTAGTAACAGCAAGAAACGCAGACAGCATTCACTATGGACCAAGCGCTGTCCTTAGGTTTTCAATATAGTAGCTCATTTAATCTGCACTAGAACCCTGTAAGGTAAATACTGTTATTATCCTCATTTCATGGGTGAGGAAACTAAGACCCAGAGAGGTTAGATAACTTTCCCAAGTACACACAGAGTCAGAACTCAAGCCCACTCAGGTGAGGCCAGGATCTCTGAAGTCAATGGCTCAGTGTTCTTTCCAAAATACCAGGTTGTTGCCTGGAATTCAAAAGCTAAAATCAGCAGCCAAATCTTCTTCCTGAGTCTGCTGGGCCAGACAGAATGAAAAAAAAATAATCACAGAGGTGCAAAAAAGAATCCATTTGACTTTATCTCAAAAATATTTTCTGACACCCCCACCCCCACCGCCATGTGCTAGGTGCTGGGGGAAAAGTCAGAAATGAGTAAAACAGGGGCACTGCTTTCATGCAACTTAGAATGTAATAGGGCAAGATGAAGAATGAAACGTGTTGAACATTGGTAAAAGTCATGGGAAAAGCCTTTTCGTTTGAGGACTGGGCACAATGGCTTTGCATCAAAGTGCAATGAGATAAAGACTCCTGGCAATTTGCTTGCCTCCCACCCAGCTCTCCTTCACCAACACCAACCCTCAAGGTTAAGACCCTTGGGTGAGGCTGTAATTAGCAAAAGGAAGGGGAAGGGAATTGGAGTTCGCATTGGTTGATAATCTCATCAGTGCTTGCAAGGATGGTAGGAGGAAGCTTGTATTAATCTTATTGTAGAGATAAGGTATCCAAGGCTGGGAGAGGTTCAGCAATTTGCTTCTAAAGTCACAAAGCTATATGTTGCAAATACAGGATTTGAAACCCTCTTTGTACCCAAAGCAGATGCGCTCCTCACTGCACAGCACTCCCTCCTCCCTCCGTTCCCTAGACTCATCTCCCAGCAAAGCCTCTACCCATGGGTCCCGTTTGGTGAGTGATGGATGAAGGCTTCTGACGGATGCCAACCCCTCCTCCAGGCCTGGCCTGGCTGCTTCACCATTCCAGAACAAACACACATTTGATCTACGAGGCTACTTTCTTGCCGTGAAAGGTTGTGTCTCCCAAGTGGCCTGTTCCTTGGTAGTTGGAGGGAAAGTGTGATAAAAAGCAAAAGCCGTGTCCTTTGAAGATAATTCATACATTGGCCAAGAGATGCGATAAAGTAGCTAGAAATCCAGCCCGGGCTACAAACAACTCCACATTAAAGGCATCTGTGTTTAATAAAACTAATAAATCAAACCCTGTTAGGTGGCGCCTCCTGGCTATGTTTTAGGCCTATAATTGGTGCACATGGATGATATGAGAATAAAAGGCATTGAGTCAGCAGAGAGACTGCTAACCTCTGAAGTGCCCCTTGAGTATTTCCAGGATTCTCTCCATGATTTGTTTGGGAAAGTTTATCGAAAACAGAGTATCTTTCTTAGAAAAGTGCCAGACTACCAGTCTATGCCTATCAATGGGAAGTACACCCTCTCTCTGGGGATCTTCAAGGACAATGAAAAAGCCAAAGAGGAAGGTAAAGGAGAGATAGGAAAGGGAAAAAAAAAAAATTTAAGTATACTGATTTGTTGTGCACCTCATATGTGCACTTTATGTATATTTTCTGAGCTAATCCTCCCAACGACCCTGTAAGATATGTGACACTATCCCCTTTTTACAGGGAGAAGGTGTGTCAGTTAAATGACTTGACCAATGGCAGAACTGCTTGACTTCCAGCCAGAGAAAAAGCAGCTAAGGAATCTTGGGGTATTGATCCTTGAGAAGGTGGACCAGGAGAAGAGCTCTTAGAAACTTTAGGCCAGTCTCAGATTATTGCTTAAAGAATGGGACCCCATTTGCATTGGGTCAGAAGAGAACAAAGGATACAAGTTTATGAGCAGGAGGACTGGGTATCAGGCATCTCTGACGGCTGTTGGACTTAAAAGGAAGTGGTAGAAATCCTTTGCCTGGAGAAAATCTTAACCTTCCAGATAGCTGGGCGCAGTAATGTTCTAGAAAGGGCACTTGACAGGTCCATGCCCAGGCACAGGCACTTACAAGCAGTGTGACTTTCGGCGAGCAACAAACTCTCTGACCTTCAATTTGCTTTGTAAAATGGAGATAGTCATAACTAATTTGAAGTATTTGGGGAAAGCAGTAAACGAAATGATGTATATAAAATGCTCGGTGAACACTAAAGCGCTATCAAGCATAAGGATTGTTATGACTCCACCTTTCTGGAACTTTTCATATATAATACAGCCCAGAGACAGAGGGATGGACTGAATGACTGACTGTGGCTCCTTTACACCCCCAGAAGTAGATTATTCAAAGCTTGGGAGTGAAGTCGAGCTGCTTCTAGGGATCATTAGCTTTATAGTTTTCAGAAAACCTCAGCCTAAAGTAGAAATCACTTTTTCCTCCCTCTCCCCAGTGAAAGGTTCAATGACATGTTCAGCTCTGGCCCTATCACAGAGTTTGAGAGCCATGGACCAGGTCAAAGTCAGCCTCCTGCCAGGAAGCAAGACAATTTGGATGAAGAGTTAGCGGGTTATAATACTGAAGGTAATACGTGATTTGAGGCTAGAAGAAATTGGCCTTTTGCCTCAGAGGTCATTTAATGACAGGAGATTCCAGCCCATTTTCAGAGGCCAACTTAGAAAAAGAAAAAGACCAAGGCCTTAATCATTATAGCAGATTGATTAGTCAGGGACAGATGGCTTGGGGTCTACTCCCTACTCTTCCTATAGCTTACCAGACACACACTAAGTTCATCTCTTAATCAATATTGTAAATAGTTACCTCCTCTCGTTAAAGAGAGATAGTATCAATCTTTAATGATCAGTAATAGACAACGTCAGTTTAATTCCTTGTATGATGTCTACAGGACGGACTATACAAGCTGGTGGGGAGGGATAAGCTAGAAAAACTTTGATATACATACGTACAAGAATACAGAAATAGAAATTGATTTAGATCTACTTAGCATGATGAATTATAATGACAAAGCAGTCTGAGATCTTATCTGTCATTTTTTTAACAGTGAGAAGCTCCAGGTACTTCATAACTCCATCCTTATTCTCTCAATCCTCCTATCAAAGAGCTTTCTGATTTTTAAGAGGATGATAGCATTTGGCTTTTTTGAAAGTTTCGGTATAACTTTGATAAACTTTCCCACACAAATCACCAAAAATGCTTTATGAGCCTAATTAAGTCACCAGAAGTAACTGCCTTTATTAAGAACCTTGCAGATTAAAGGCTAAATGAACATCAGCCTGGAACAGGAAAGGTGTTCCTAGGTGGAGGCTTTCGCTCACACCTCAAAGAGGTGTTCCCAAGGGGCTCTCTTCTCACACAACTCCTGGGCATTTTGTAGAGCCTGAAAAGTTGGACATGGCACACTAACTCAGTCATCCTCTTCAGCACTGGCAATCATTATCGAGGGCTTACTAATGCAAAGCACTGCACTTGGTATGGAGTGGCAAATATCGACTTTACCCCATGCTTTCCTTCAAGGAGCGTACAGTCAAGATGAGAAGACAGGACCAAGGGACAACCCAAGTTTGTCTGACCTCAATGCCACATGAGTGTCATAGGTACTGAAAATTATAAAAATTCAGAAAAGGGCAAAATCACTTTGACATAGGAGTGATTAAGGAAGTTCTGAAAAGGTCCAGGGAGAATTCTTTGAGCCTCTGGTGTCTGCTCAGTGTTTTGTTAGCCATGGGCAAATGGACGGCTTGTAGAACACTGTTACAATGCCAGTTATCATCTCAGTGTTCCCAGGAATGTCTCATCTGCCTCCTGGACATCTGACCCCAGTTTTAGCTACAGAAAATTTCAATGCCTGCAAATGCATCTTGTTCGGTACAGCACTGGATTTTAAACTCGACCTTAACTGTCAAAATGTAATATTGCCATCCCTTGCATTGTGAAATTATTTCTACTTTTTAAAGAGTGTTTCCGTTTGGGGACTATTTCATCTTCATAGGATTTCTGAGATCAAATGGAAATTATTAACTTCAATTTATACCTGAAGTAACTGAGGTCCAGAAAAGTCGTTTAAGAGCACACGAAAGTCTTGAGCAGAGGCAGGCTGGGACCCCGGGTCTTCCAACGCCCCATGCAGGTGGAGAGACGAATGTATCGACTGCAGTTATCTGACATCAAGGCAGGAGAGCGTGATTAATGGTTGTTTGTGAAGTGTCCAGAGACCCCTGGAGAAAAAGGCGTTGTAAAAGGGCAACATATTAAGCTAATTAGTGCAGGAGTAATTCCTTGAAGATGGCATTTCAATCAGAAGCTCTCTTCAGAGGCTCCCCGAACAGTCGGTGGCTCTGTAAAGCCGGCGTTTCCTGTGGTGCAGAAATCATAAGCACAGTTTGGCCATGCATCTCCTCCTCAGAACAGAGACCTGAACGCGATGAGAAATTGCTTTCAACTCACAGGGAGTTGGGTTGTGGCCTGAACATTTGCCTTATACCTGCTCCATCGAAAGTGAAACCAAGCTTTAACTCCAATTAGAGCTGGCTACTCTGGGCAAGGAAGATGATGTGGAAGGAATGAACACAGACTTCCAGGAGTGATGAGGACAAGGAGGCAAGCAATATTGTTGAATGTCTGCAATGTGCCAGGCCATTTTGTGTGAATCCTAGCCTTTAATACTCACCACACCCTATGAGGCAAGGACAGTTGCACCCTTCTCACAGATGGGGAGGCTTACAGAGGTTAACAAATGTGCTCCAGGTCACGGGGGTACTAAGTGGCAGGCTCCTAACCAGCACTCAACTATGTCTGACCAAACGCCCAGGCTTTTTGCATTCTCAGTTCTAAGTCAAGCCCGTCACTGAAATGAGGCTGAGAAAGAATGGAGCCAAGGCTTAGGGAGAGATCTACTTCTGACCACACTTCTCCACAGAAGACTGGCTGCCTAAAGCATGGGACCCACTGCAAAGTGAAAATGCAGGAGCCCTCGTGCAAAAATTATTAAGAATTTTAAGACAGCAATCGCAGAGGATTAAGCCAAGGACAGCAACCTTCTGAGTGCTGGGCCCTGTTCAACAGCACAGGTTGGATGTCCATGAAGCTGGCCCTGCTCCCCTGAGTCCAGGGCATAACAAATATGAGAAGGCAAGAATCTTGGAGTTGGGGGTAAATCTGGAAATATAGTCCAGTGGTAGGAAAAATGGACCATGTGGTCCTCAAGAACCTTACGTCCCATCATGGGCCTGCTCATCTCTCCCTCTCTCTCTCACACACACATACACACAAGCACACACACACACGCACGCACATGCACATGTGCACACACGGAAGTGCATGCACTGCCTAGGGGAACTCACAGATCAAGACTGATAAAAATTACATGGCAAGGCCCTGGGGGCAATTGTAATCCTTTTTCTAATCTCAGGAAGATTCGAAATAGCATCACGGTGACACAGCGAATGAGAGGACATCACCCCTATTGCAGCTGTCACTTGTATCTGCAATCGGGTGAATTACAGAGACTAGCCACGTCCAAGAATTACTGCACTTTTTGCATGGTTCTGTGCATGGCCCTTCTTAAGGTGGAATTGCTCAGGTTTGTGTTCAGACTCTGGAGAAAGCTTAGGAAGTTCCGTGCTGCCACCCAGTGTTCAGAGCGTGGGCCCAGGAGAAGCAGCTGAAGGCAGACAAACATCCCAGGCTCAGTAGGGGTTGGAAACATCCTGAAGCTACAGAAGATGCTGGAAAGCTTTCACAGGCCCCAGCCAAGCTTATTGTAGAGGTCACATCCTACATCACATCCAAGGTATTAAATGTACCCAGATCCCACACTAAATAAATTGACATGTAACTATCTAAGACTTGAGTTGAGTTGTTTTTGAGTTGGTTGACATGTTGTGTTTTGAAATTTAGTTGAATGTTTATTTTGATTTTGCAATTTTCTTTTTGAATTATGGATCCAATATGGAGGTTTTTGGAGGTGACGAGCGGCTCTTAAACATTACCCTAAGACAGAAATATTTGAAAAGGTCCTGGACCCTGGGCTCAGTACCTGTAGTACCTGCTGCTGTGGGGAAGGCAGGCAAACAGAGGAGTACCATGGAAGAAGGGAAAACACGGGGAGTATTGGATCTGATCACCTCTGACAACCTGTGCAGTACAAGTATTAGTCCTTTCTCATTTCCATGTAAAGTACCAGCCTCAGTCTGTTGAATTTGTCTAGAAGAGTCCTAGGCAAACCATGGCTAGGATCTCTGACACTTTAGTGTTAAGATTTCATTGTTAAATAACAAAATAGAAAACCTTTGGTCAGGTGTGCTGCCCAATGCAATTGCCAAATAAGGCCCCTGCACTCCCACAGTGATGGGTTGGGTTTAGCTGCTGATAGACAAGCAGCCAACATGGAGTTTCACGCTCTTGAGTCCCTGAATCCCTCCTAAGGTATGGCAAGTAACTTTTTGTTTTGTTTTGTTTTGTTTTGCTTTTTGAGGAAGATTAGCCCTGAGCTGACATCTGCTGCCAGTCCTCCTCTTTTTGCTGGGGAAGACCGGCCCTGAGCGAACATCTGTGCCCATCTTCCCCTACTTTTATATGTGGGACACCTGCCACAGCATGGCTTGATGAGTGGTGCCATGTCCGCACCCGGGATCTGAACCGGCGAACCCTGGGCCGTCGAAGCGGAACATGCACACTTAACTACTGCGCCAACAGGCCGGCCCCTAGCAAGTGACTTTTAATTACATAAGATAATAAATGGTAAAGCCCCTCACATAGCTCCTGCCAGAGAGACACAACGTGCAAATATTAGTCTTCTACTCCTCCCACTTGGACTGTGCTTCTGGTTAACAGGGTCAGCCAGCTCCTTGGTGTGGGAGCACAGGGGTGAAACCAGAGGATGCAGAAATAACCAGCTTTGTGTAAATGAGGGCAAACTGGACCAGGAAAAGAAGTGACGAATTCAGGCTGGAAGAGGCCGCGGAGCTCATTAGATCCATCACCCTTCTCTCAGGCAGAACTGGAGTGAATCTACTTTGGCCACCTTGTGGACCGAACGTCTCAATTCTGCACATTTGTGGATTTAGAATTTCAATGGATTTAGGACACAGGGGTTTATATTCTGTGAAATAATCTCTCTTTTTTTTTTTTTACCTCCTTCCATTACCTATTCTTTAAGCTTTTAAATTTTATCTTCAACCACACTGGTCAAGACCCTATTTCTTCCATTAACTGTATGTGATGCATTTTACTACGAGCCTCTGTGACCCAGCTTATATAGAAGGATTATGGGATCACCTGATTCAGAGTTGGCAGAACCTTTATGAACAGAGTCTAGCTCCATCTAGAGCTGGAGTCTTCTTTACAATACTCCCAGTAAGTGCTCTTTCAGACTCTACCTCAATACTTACTTATTAAGCAAGGAAATTGTAACTTTCCGAGGCAATCTGCTTCCTATAAGTAGCACAGAAGTACAGCTGCCAGAAAGTTCTTCCTTCTACTATCCCTGTAAGATTTAAACTAAGGTGAGTCAGTCATGCTGAGCGTGGGACTAGGCATTTAAACTTCTCTGCTATGGGATACAAGTGGGAGCCCTACGTGGCCCTCAGGGACTTCATGGTGGACTGGCAACATTCCGTGGAGAGATAGCAAAAGCGACGCCCCACTCTTTCCCCTCCAAATGGCTCCAAGGAGTCCAGACTTTTGCAGAAGAAGTTAGTCTATGGAATCAAGGGGACATCGAGCATAGAAAACCATGGGCAAATCTTGCGTTTGTGCCAGGGCTCAGGGCTGTTCTGAGACCTTAGAACTCTTCTTTCTAGAGGTCATCCAATAACATTCTTAAAACGCCTGAAACCAGGATCCTACAGAAGCCTACGTGTTCGCCTCCGCACACCGAGTATTAAACTCTACTCCAGTGCCATGGTTGTTATTTGCGGTTTTAGATGTGAGTGGGGGTGTGTCCTAATGCTGGAAACACAGTCCTGGGCTTCTGAAATCTAGAAGAAAAAACCATCCAAGTGTGAAGGAAAGGCAACAGTTGGCTTTCAATTCTACACCATCTGCATTTAAAAACAGAGGAAAATTAGCCCTGAGTTTCTGCATCAGTCGGAGGATGTGCTTCAGAAAGTAGACAGTAGCTTTTGGCATTTCATTAACTCAAGAGCTAATAACTGGTCTGACTAGCAGCTGGGCATGGTACTGATGCTAGGGATACAGGGATGAACACAGCAAAAATACAGATCCTTGACATATCAGTTTAAAGGAAAGGTAAATGATTAAACAACTAGAAATGTTCTTATAGCCAAATTTAAGGAGTAGGGATTATCCTTATGGAGGATATCTCAGTCTACTCGTAATTATGCACTTTTCCAAGCTTCAACTATGTCCTAAAAAGGTCCCTAAACCAAAAGCTCCTCCACATCCCTTCCTACTACCCCTTCACCCAGCTGGGCCCAATTGTGAGCAGTGGTTGTACAGGTTATATTAATTTTCTGTTGCTGCTGTAACAAATTGCCACACACTTAGTGGCTTCAAACAACTCAAATATATTCTCTTTCAGTTCTGGACGTCACCAGTCTCTGGGCTAAAATCAAAGTGTCGGCAGGGCAGTGTTCCTTCTATAAGCTCTAGGGTAGAATTTAGTTCCTTGCTCTTTCCAGCTTCTAGAAGCTTCCTGCATTCCTTGGCTTGTGGCCTCTTCCTCCATCTTCAAAATCAGCCATGTAGCTCCTTCAAATCTCTATGACTCTGACCCTCCTGCCTTCCTCTTATGAGGACCAGTGATTACATTAGGCCTACCCAGATAATCCAGGATAATCTTTCCATCTCAAGATCCTTGACTTAACCACACCTGCAAGGTCCCTTTTGCCACATGGCCTCACGTATTCATAGATTTGGGGAATGAGGACGTGGAACCAATTTTGATGAGGGGGCCTCTATTCTGCCTACCACATGTATCATTTCTTGTTTGTTTTTTAACACAAATAATCCATGTTCTTTACAGAAAATACAGAAAAGTTTGAAATTAGAAAATAAAGAATATGACCACTTTTAAAATATCTCCATTTTGTTCTTTAAAAAAAAAACAAACCCTACTAAATATTATCTAATGCACTTCCTCACTTTACAATCTAATGTAATCAACCTCCCACATCAACAGATGTGACTATATATGAGCATTTTAATGACGGTACAATGTTCCATTATGATACTGTCCTATGATTTTCGAACATGTAGGTTGTTTCTAGTTTTCTGTACATACCAATAATGGTGTTATAATGTTATTCTTCATGCATATTTGTATATTTGCCCAATATTTTCTGAGGGCAAGTTCCCGGAAATGTAATTATTGGGCCAGTGTCTGTGGCTGCTTTTAAGGCTTGAAATACATATGGCCAAGGTGCCCTGCAGGAAGTCAGTGCCAATTCACAGAGCCGAGTGCAGAGCACTCCATTACCACGCATGCTCAGGAACCTGCCCGGGATCTGACTTTCAACCCCTTACCAAACCAGTAGACTGATTGAAATCCCATTATTGTTTTAATTCACATTCCTTTGATAAGCAGTAAGGTTGAACATTTTTCACATATTTATTTTCTACTTACAGTTCTTTTGTTATGTGCCACCGTAAGTCTTTTTTCTGTATTAAAATGCTTGTATTTTTCTTAATAATTTAATAAATCTGTAAACTAACTCTATGTCGTATTTGCCACAAATAATTTTCTCCCTTCTGTGCTTATTTTATCTTATTCATTGAGTTTTTATTGCCCAGAGGTTTCAAATTTTTTTGTAGTTAAATCTATCAGTCTTTTTATTTATAGTGTCTGCCTTGGGTTTCATGCTTAGTATCATGATATCATGGTATCACGGGCCTCAGCCACCCTAATGTTACATAAATATTCTCTGGGGGGATTTTTAATCCATCTTGATTGTTTTGCCTAAAATACATGTTAACGCCATTTGCTACAAGGATCCTGTTAAGGCAGCCACGTGAAACATGAGGATGCAGCTCCCTGCGAGGTTGACATCAAGCTCTAAATAACGGGCACATTGTGTGGCTGTGTGCAAAGGCTTGGCAGCAGCGCCTCTGATTGGGGTTATGCTTGAGGTCCTAATTCATTGTGGTTTTTAAACTAAGTGAAGAGCCTTCAGAAAGAGGATCTACCATCTCTTTCAATTCAGTTGAGATCAATATGACCCTGCTCCTATCTTTCATGGAGGAACAGTTTAATTTCATTTTCCGTGTCATTTATTTCCGCTGCTCTTTGGATCACTGAAGTGTGGGCAGAGATTTTACGAGATGGGGTCCAAGCCCGTGGAGTTCTTGGCTCTGGCTGTGCTGCTGTGGGCTCCAGCCAAGGAGAATCAGGGAGTGGAGGGCTTCAGAAAGTAGAACTCAAAGAAGTTACTGCAAAAGACCCAGGGCCTTCTGTCCACCACTCAGGGGAGACCTTCCGTTGTTCTTGCCTGATCTGGAGGGGCAGCTGTGGACTCCTTCAGCAAGTGCTCCCTGCTGAGTTTGGGCTGGTGCCAGGTGGAAGCAGGAAACCCAAGCTGGCATGGTGGGCACTCTGCTGACCAGACAGATTTTGCTGTACTTTGCAAACCTAAAGATTTAGATGAAAGTACTTCTATTTTTCCAAAAATCTGAGTCCCAGGACTTTCCGTTGAATAGAGGAACAACATGCTGAACAGTCTGCTCTCTCCCTAGGTCTGCAAAAGTAGGTGGGAGTAGAGAGTCCCCTGAGGACAAAGCCTCATTGCTGAGCATCTCCCTCATTAAAGTAGGAAAGTGGACCACACCTGCTTTTTAGTGCATTTACTCAACAAGCCGTTACTGAGAGCCTACCTCCACACCTTTGTTTATGCTGTTCCCTCTGCCTTGCATGCATTCCTCTGCACCCACCTAGTGAAATCATAGTCATCAAGGCCCAACCCAAAACTGCCTCTAACTTAAAGCCTTCCTCAACATCTTTCCAACACTGCCATCTTTGCTGCCTCTTCCTCCTCTCAACCCCATCTACCCTGCAGGATTGCATAGTGGCTTTGGAACCAAAGGGACTTGGGTTTAACCTGATTCTTCCACCTCATCACTTCGGTACATTTGGGACCTTTGGAATATTGACTTAACGGTTCTGAGCTTCAGTGTCTTCATCTGGAAGGTGGAAATATGCTAATCTTCATAAGAGTGCTGTTTTGCAGATTAAATGAGATCACACATGAGATAAATAAGAGCAGGTCTCTGGCTTCCAGATGCTTATATTAATTGGTTAAAACCATAACACAGTATTGCCATCGTAAAAGGGATACAGAATGCTTCATCAGTACAGAGAAAAAAGAGCTCTTGTCAACCTGGAAAGATCAGGAAAAGTAAATGGAAGAGGGAGCATTAAGCCTCTTGAAGAAGAAGTAAAAGCCTACCAGGTAAATATTCTGATTGGGGCCGGCCCTGCAGAAGAGTGGTTAAGTTTGCAGGCTCCGCTTAGGTGGTCCAGGGTTTTGCCGGTTCGGATCCTGGGCACGGACCTAGCATCACTCATCAAGCTACAACTAGAAGGACCTGCAACTAGAATATACAACTATGTACAGGAGAGCTTTAGGGAGAAGAAGAAGAAAGAAAGAAGAAAAAGATTGGCAACAGATGTTAGTTCAAGTGCCAACCTTAAAAAAAAATTAATTAATTAAAAAAAAAAAAAGATTCTGATTGAGGGAAGTCTGTGAGCCAAAGATGAAGGGGAGAAAGGCAGGCTATGTCCAGAGAAGGAAAAATAGCAGGCTCCACCAGAGCTATTTTAAAAGTAGATTATTTTGTTTTTGTTTTAAAGCTTCAGAAACCAAAAGTTTCCGAGCACGGCCTGATATCCTTAGAATTATCTTTAGAAAGGTCAACTTGGTGATTATGTCCAGTACAGTTTAGAAAGGGTTCATTGGCCAGTTAAGAAGGTAATGCAGTCATCCATATTGAAAAGAACAGCCTTAATTCTGGAGTCAATAAACCTGACCCAAATTGCAACTTGTTTGGTTATGACAAAGGGAATGGCTGTATCAAAGAGGGCTTATTCTCAGTGACTTGGAGTATGGTAGGGCCATTAAAGAAAATAGAAACCCTTAGAGGACCACCTTTTGACATGCTGGGATGGAGATCCCAGGAAGAAGAATCATTCAGTAAGAATGGAGGTTAAGAAAAGGATTGGCACCCAAGATCAAACTTGAGGGTTTATCTACATAAATGGGAATGAAAATTGTGTGAATGGATGAGATGCCCAAAAATAGAGGAATAAAAGAGGACCAAGGATAGAACCTTAAGTAATGTCTACAATTTAGGGAGTAGAAAAAGGAAGCAAGACCAGGAAGAGCAATATCGCATCCACCTATAATATTTTCCCTTAATCTGCAATGTTCACTGAGATTCCCTTTGTTTAAATTACCATGATTCTTCAAGGTCTAACATAATTCTTACACGAAACAATTATTAATAGCTTGAATTTATTGAGCACATACTGGGTACCAGTAACTGTGCTAAGCACTTTGTATGTACAGTAGTCCCCTCTGTGGCTACACAGAGGATATGTTCCAAGACCCCCAGTGGATGCTTGAAACCTCAGATAGTACCGAACCCTATATAGACTATGATTTTTCCTATACATGTGTACCTATGAAAGAGTTTAATTTATAAATTAGGCACAGTAAGAGAGTAACAACAACTAATAATAAAATATAACAATTACAACAATATATTGTAATAAGAGTTAGCATAGACCCTAGTGACCTCAGCATACGATCTTTTTCTTTCCTTATTCAGTCAAGAACTTTCCCCTTTTCACTTAAGGGAAGCACTTTATGGCTTCTTTTTGGCATGTCCCAACTAACAGCATCACTACCCTTGAGCTTTGGGGCCATTGTTAAGTAAAATAAGAGTTACTTGAACACACTGCATTGTGATACTGCGCCAGTCCATCCGATAACCGAGATGGCTACTAAGTGACTAACGGGAGAGTAGCATATACAACGTGGATACAATGGACAAAGGCATGATTCATAGCCTGGGTGGGATAGAGTGGGATGGCATGAGATTTCATCACACTACTCAAAACAGTGTGCAATTTAAAACTTATGAACTGTTGATTTCTGGAATTTTCCCTTTAATATTTTCAGACCACAATTGACTGCAGATAACTGAAACCCTGGAAAGTGAAACTGTGGCTAAGGGGGGACTACTGTATTAACTTTTTCCCATAATGATATGATGCAGGTACATTAATTATACTCATTTCACAGATGAGGAATTAAAATTCAGTGCGATTTAATGATTTGCCAAGGTTCAACAGTTAGTAAACAAAGCTAGGTTGTCTGGCTCCAAAAATCAAACTCTAACTTCTTTGTTGTATAGCCTTTAACTAGTCTCCAGTATACTTGAGGCAAGATCAAAACATCTTTATTTTTTGAAGCTCTATGGGTGATCCTAGGAGCACCCCATTTGAGAACCTTGCTACATACTGCACAGGTTCACAGCAAATCTGACCTCCATGTTGACAACACGTGGACTAATTGCTTGACTTCTTCAGATGGAGATAACTTTACCTTGCAGGGTCAGCATAAAGAGCAAATAAGGAAAGCAGGGCAAAGTGCCTACGTGCTATTCCTGTTCTTGCTGTTGCTGTTGATAAGCACTCTTCCACCTCCCCTCGAGCTCCCTCCTCTCCTGAAATCTATTCCAGGTTACTCTCTGCAAGTCCAAGTTCTCAGGCATCACTCATCTGTCATGTTCTGTATTTAACGTCCTGCCCACCCCAGGGAAGCAGCAGTTTACAGGGACTTCCTGGTGATGCAATGTCAGAGGTCTGAATACTTGGGCAGAGACAACCTGGCTAGATAGGCCATGCAGCTGCCCCATGAGTTGGACCTGAGCCCTCATTCCCTTCTTATTTCTGATACGCCTTCCTAACAATGCCAGTGCCTTTATTTCTGTTCCCAGTGAGGGGCAACATCCTTACATCTCACCTTCAAGAGACTATGCCATCGAAGCAGACATTCCTCCCACACCAGCCAGCTCCTCCCCTTCCCCATCGGGAGCTGATGCGTTTGGTTTGGTCACATTTGGGGCCTAATTCCATGCAAGGAGCTAAATCCCGGCAAACACGGCCTCTACCAAGACTTTCTCTTGGATTTTACAATCATCTGCTCCTGCCAAACCTCCGCTCCCATGCTCTACTTCCAGGAGGGGAAGGCATATGGACCGTTATTTTTTGCCAAAACGGATCAGAAAACAGAACTCAGTTCTCATAAAAATTGCACAGTACCTGCTTCCCTTTCTTTGCTGACAATAAAAATGAAGCCGGAGCTCTGGGAGCTATCTTTCTTGAAGGAAATATTTTTCACCCAGATCTAACTCCTAACTCTGTCATTTCTCACCTGCTCAAACGCCTTGATCACTGAGGGAGAGGACTATAAATAACAGAAATTATAATTTTGTTAAGAATCGTGTTTTATACACAATCATATGGAGATCTTGCCATTGAAATCCACTGATAATTTTAGAACTTTCCTTACAGAAGTGGAAAAGAATCCACAGTATTTTTTTTTTATTTTAATTACTCACTGAATGAAATCTGAAAGTATTTAATTATTAGATTTATGCCTCAAGATAAGTTCAATGATAATTACAGGATGTCTCTTTTTTTATTCTAATTCCAAATAATTAAATCCCAAACACATTGGATCATTATGATTATAATTAGAATAAAGGTGTCTTATATTTGAAACCAAAGTCTGGCTTTTTGTGTAACCTTTTTGCACCTCATCAAAGGAGAATGCCTTGGAAAGAAATCTGTTTTAATATCTCTAATGCTTCTTTAAAACAAAATAAAAAACATAATTGTCTGCAGGAATGCTTTTCCATTGCAATACTCGCAGAAAGGTGAGGCCCGAGCTTTCGCTTTGTTTGCGGTTCCAAGGCATGCTGTCTTCTCTATCGTCATTTGTCATCCGTTGACACAAGGAGAACTCAGAAACCAGGCAAAAAGATGAAATAGATGCAGTCCGAATATCAAGGCAATTCAGGAAGAGGATCTGTGAAATGATCCATCTCCCCCATCCCCGATTTGTCAATCAATTTTGGGGTAGATTTTCTGAGCCCCCCCTCAGTTAAAGATGAATGGATGAAGATGGGTTGGGATTGGGTAGAGGCTTTAGGGGGAGCCACACGCAGACTAGAAAATCTAAAGTGAAATCCCATAAAATAAGATCTCTAACTAGGGTTCAGAAGGTATTTAATGCTTGGAGCCTGGCAACAATAATTAATTGAGAGAAAATGTGCCTTTCCTTTCCCTGTGTTGATGAGGTTGGAAACACCAGTAGGATGGCTCAGAACAGCATATTAGTTGGGCTTACCATCCTGTGGACACCCCTACACTCTGCTTTGGGATTTGGGAAGCGGGAAGGGTGGTGGTTTGTGGTTTCAAGGAGGAGCTGCAGGGCGGGAGTTCAGGAAGGAGAGGAGACAGGAGTCTTTAAAAGTAAATAAGCCAGCCCCAGATGTCTTCCCCTGACTAGTAGGCAGAGAGGAGAGCACTTGCTTATTGGAAAGCATTTGAAGGCTGGGGGGCTGAGAGTACGGGAGGAGGGAAGCGAAAAAGCTATAAAGAGAAGGCTAGAGAGCAATCAAATACTTAGAAAAATGTCACATTGAAACCTCCAGCTGCCGGCGGCTGGAGGGAAAAGAGTTCCAGACAATAGCTGAGGGAACAAGTTGAATCTTGTGTTCATTCCTGTGGTTAAAACAAGTCTGTACGACCACAAGGAAAATTCCATTCTCCTCAGACCTTAACTCCTGCTTACCTGAGTTGCAGACACTTTCTGTGGAAAGGCCCCTTAAAGTTAGAACTGACGATGCACAAAGGCCCGACGGCCCTCCTACCCCAGACTTTCTCTCATATTCACGTCCTCACATCTTGAAAATTACCCCCTCTCCTTTGAGGGGCCTGGTTGCCGCGTTGACTAAAGCGTGAAAAATAAAGCAGGCTTCAGGGGAAGGACAAGTCCCATTGCCGCCACTCCCCACCCCCACGACCACAGCCGCATTCACTTTCCAAACCTTGAGAACCATGGATGTCAAATAAAATTATTCACTAATTCAATAAATGTTTACTGAATGCCTACTATGTTTCAGGCTCCAGACTAGAAATTTAGGGAGGACAACCAAGGTCAAGCTGTTGTTAAGAACTTCCAAGTTGGGAGGCACAAAAAATAGGAGAGTGTATGCTGCTAACTGTAGCACATCATACATGGTGAACACTGGACATGGTCTTTTCCTTTCCTTCTCTGGGGCGTTCGGGAGTCCAGCTGACAAGTGGCCTGCCTGCCGGAGTCAGTCAGGCAAACATCCCACTTCACCGATATTCCCACATCTGCTTCTTTGCATCCCCCCAGACAAGCCTTAGGCTACCTTGCTCTGTAACTCTCCTGTTGGAATAGGACGATTATTAATAATTCTCCTGGGTCCAAGGGAAGATGGAAAACAAGTTTCCTTTCTTAAATAACCCCTGTGATACCCAATTCAGGGAGGTCTGCTTAGCACAGCCAGCAGAGGCAGAATCCACTGAGACAGGCGTGGGTGATGGGAGGAAGTGCATCTCCCCAGTAAGAAAATAAAACATCAATAATCTAATACGATAGGAAGGAGGCAAGGTTGGTAGACTGTGGCACTTAATGGAGATTACAACTTATTTACAGTCTAACTGGGAAAGGTTGCGACCTGACTTGTCATCTGTGCTTGTCTTTTAAAAGTTTCAGTAAACTCTAAAATGTGTTTAGGAATATGTAAAGAGAGCTACAGGAATTGATCAAGGCCCTCCGAGAGCTCGCAGAAGGGGTGTACTCACAAATTTTAACAACCAGTTTTCCCTGGGGGAAAAGTCCTGCTTTTTAGCTCTCGCCAATTTCCACAGTATAAATACTCTCACAGTGGTTGATTTTAAGGTACCAACATGAGAAGTGGGGAAGTAATGCATACCACCAGCTCTTGCTAGCTAACGTGAGCTGACTCCAGAACACCAAAGCCTTGCAGTCTAATATACTGACACAGGTAAACACAGGACACACAGACAGAATCTCCTGGTCAGTTGGCTGATTGGCGTCAGATGGAAAATGTTTAACCAGGACTCAGAAGGAGCATGTTTTGGGGGTAGCAGGAAAATTGACTGCACAGTCAAGTAGAGACTGAGAATAAACAGTGTCTGTATTTCCCGCTTCCGGTTACTCCGAAGCACAGAGAACCATGGGAGGTCAGAGCCTGCAAAGACCTGGGAGATAATCAAGACCAATGCCCCAATCCCCTGCCCTTTCAGAAGGGGGATTGGGGCATGCAGGAGAGGAGTGAGTTAGATAGCCTCTTCTTCAGACATACACTTTTGTTGATGGTTTCAGTTTCTCTGACATTAGGCTGGGATACTGAACAGGAACCTTGCAAATAAACTTGATTACTAAAAAACAAAATCAACCAGAATTCCCTGGGGCCCTCCAAGCACCCGTAGAGGACAAGTGACTGTCTATACAGCTGATGGAGAGTGGGTGAAGGTGCCACCTGGTGAAGGCACAGGCTCTGTCCCCATTTGTTATTCAATGACTTGCCCTGGACACAAGCTTTCTGGCAGAACAGAAACAAACCCACAAGTCTGCCAGCCTCTGGCTGCCTTAGCCTTTGAATCATCGGTGAGGAATAAGTTCTGCCTAGGAAGGGAAAAAAAATACATTCCCATGTGAAGAACCCCAGCAGTAATTTGCTGGGCGGGAGAGCTACAGCTGCATCTTTTGGGCAAATGTAATGGGATGGCAAAGTCTTCAGTGCTGAAGGAGCTCCAGCTCCTTCCTGCCTGTAATTCATGATCCCTGAGACAATTATGAGCAATGAAAAGGCATAAATCAAAGCAACATTGAGTAAAGCTAGATTTGGGAAAATAACACATTACATTTAAATATCCATATATATTTAATCTGTGTTTAATAATGCAAGGAATACATTAGTCAAGGTTTAGGCAGATTCCACACTGACGTTAGTTACAGAACAGCCTGGCTCTCTGAAGTTTCCCAGCCTTGGCATCATAGGAATGAAAACTTCTGCAGGAATGGAGCATGTCATTGCAAACCTGGGGCACTGCAGAAATGCAAACAGAGGAACTGCAGAGGTCACCACAAAGTCAAGCTTGCTGCAGAGAATAGAACTTGGGGTGAGCAAGAGAAATTCACAGTTCCAGGCTCTGGACTGACTTTCTCCACGTGCCACCTTCTGCATGGCAGGGCAGGGAGCGGGGTTAACACCATGCAGGGAGAGAGGGACCAGGATCTACTATTCCAGCTGTTGTTTTATCTCAAATCTCCTCTTCTGTCCTTGGGCTTTCATTCTGGACCACCAGATGGAGAATGGCTGCCTGGGCCCTAGGGAAAAGTCAGAACATGTCCCCAGGGGCAACGCCCAAGCTCAAAGGCTCTTGCTGCCATCTGGAGAGGTGAACCAAGTGAGTGTATTCAAGGATGAAGGAGGAATCACAAGCATGCCCAGCTTTAGTGCAATCATGCTCCTCCAAAAGCGGGAAAGGGAACCGGTGGGGACACAGTATAGTATATGCCAAGTGGCATCTAGGAGCTGGAGAGAAGGAATAAGAGGCTGGCCTGCCAAGATGTAGAAGAAATCTTCCCGCTGTGATTGATCGTCACCCAATACAACAATCATAAAGCCCCGAGTACTTTGAGCTTATCATGAATCTCTTATTCCACTTTGGGCAACTCATTCCCCAGACTCCAGAGTCCCACTCTACGCTCTAAGTCACTCACAACCTCAACTAAGGCAGTCTCAGGAACAAAATTACAGGAGGAAAGTATCTCAAAGACTCTCTAACCCAATCTTCTGATTTTACAGATAAGAAGACTGAACCCAGAGAGGCAAAGCAGCTCATCCAAGGTCACCCAGTCAGTAAGTGGATAGTCAGATGAAAGCCCGTGTCTCATTCCAGTGTCCACATGGAACACTGGCCCTCCTGTGAAGTACTGTTACCAGTTTTGAAGGTCTGTAGCAAAGGAAGACAAGTATGCATTAATGTCAGGCACTGTGCTAAGAGCTTGAGTATATATTATCTCTAAAAGATTAAATACTAACCTACCTCAATATAAGTTTAGGATCAAAAAGAAAGCTTGACTAATTCCAGCTTTGCCATTTTTTCAACTGTATGTTATTGAATTGGTCACTGTACTTCTCCTGCCCGTTACCTGTAGAACCTCCAGATGTCATCAACCAAATCACAGAATGAGCGCTCAGCTAGTCCAAAGCACAAAGAAAGAGATGAAGGAAAGGAAGCCTAGATCGAGGAAGAGAATGAAGGTGCCTCTCACAAATGCCTCGGGGAAGCAGAACTGTGACGATGGTCCAGATATGAGCCAATCTATATTCTTGAGTAAGTCATGAGACACCTCTATTTCCCCACCTGTACTTGGGAACAACTCGTCCTAACTCCATTCCCTGTGAGAGTCATTCCACGTGTCAAAACAGTCCAAGCTGTTCCCAGAAAACAATTGTGATAGACACCTCCTTAGTGTGTTTCAATCTTCCTTCCAAGAGCTGAGTCTGTAAAGATTCAAATTTTCTGAAATTTCCTCATCCCACAGGGCTTCTTCCTTGGAGGGAAAGTCAAATTACTTCTTAGTGTCTCTTTCAGTTAAGCACAACTCTGAGAAGCATGCTCATTCTAGCAGTTGGCACTTAGAAAAAACACAAGCCATGATTCACCAGTCGTTTTGAGCCAAGTAGCTTGAATTTGCTCAGGGCAGGAAAATGGCCATGGGGGTGGGATGGGGAAGGGAGGGGAGGACCCACATAGATGATGGCTAAGAACTATCCAAAAAGGCAAGTACAGGGGAGACTCTCAGAACATATGCTCCTGTTCTTGTGGCTTCCCTGCCAGAAGCCTCCTAAATCATTGTGAAATGGCTGCTTTCTGCCTGCCTCGATCATGTATTATGGGGCATTAATAAATAATGGGAGATTGTAGAACCAAAAGGCGGGAAAACCCAAAGGGAAGGTGATGGAGAGGCATAATTTAACAAGTAAATGAAAGAAGCTATTAAATCATAGTTAAATTATGCTGGCACCAGAAAAAAAGGATTTCCCACTACAAAATACTTTCCATAAAATATTAGAATTTCTCTCCTGGCTAACGGAGGCATCTCCCAATCATAAGGATAGAAATCTGTGGCCTGTGGCTCCCAATAGATAGTGAGCTTCAGCAAGGGCCCTGAGGATAGAGTTTCTAGGATGGATGCACATATACCATTTGATGCCCCATTTATGATCCAGCTATTGCTAGTGGCCTCAGTAGCCGGTTCACTAATTTTATGCCTATTTCTTCATTGAGTCCCTTAGAGGAGGGGAAGTTGAGGTTACCAAAGTTGTTGCTTAAAAGTAACTCTTTGATTGTATATACAGCTGTATACTTTCTCAAGCAGCATCATATCCATTAACATTTTGACATTTACTATAACTCTGTCAGGTAAGAAATGAACTCTTTCAGTGGAGAAACCATATTTTGTTTATATTTTTGCGCCCAGAACCCGGGAAACCGCACATTTAATAAGTATTGAATTGGATGGCCGCATGCATGCATGCTTGGAGAAATGAGTGAAAGAATGAATTCCCATCTAGTAGCTAAGAAGCTCGGAGAGGTTGAGTGACTTGCCCAAGACCGAACTGTATAGTGTGGGAGTTGTAACCAGCAACCAGACTTTCGGAATCTCAACCCTGTGCTCTTTCAACACAACATGTTGTCTCTCTTCAAAGTCACACAGTAAGCTAGATCAGAGCCAGTATATGGAACCCCTGTAAAATCACAGAAGCAAAAAGTAGGCACATTTTTCTTTGTTGAGATTGCGGTTTTGACTGTGCCGTAGACTATTGTTGAGCATTTGAAGGACTTGGAGAGTCTCTGTATCTGAAGGAAGTTTCTGGAATCCTCTGGCAGAAGATCCACACAGAAGCCAGGACACTTCGCAGTAAGGCCCTCCCTTTCCTTGCTTGCAGGGATGTTTGCTATAGTCTTGGCAGGAAAACTTGCTGTTATTCAATTTCTCAGACATGCTTGGGCCCCAAGCCCCAGTGGGAGCAGCATGTGTGTCAACACGCCAAGGGAATAAAGTCACAGCAGAGTAGATTTGTTTGGACAGGCAGGCTTAGCGGTCTGACAGGGTGTGCAAGCCATCCATGCTACCCTGCATTTTAAGAAGGAGCTACTAGGTAAATGCATCAGGTGGCCGGGGGCTAAGTGTATCCAGGGTCCCTGAATGGTCAGGGGTACAGAGGGTGGTTGAACACCTTTCAAGACAGTGAAGGGGACTCTGAACCTCTCTCCAGACAGTGGCGGCTCAACTCAGCCATGCTTGCTTAGAAGAATCTTCAGACCAGGAGAGAAGACAAGACATGCCCTTTAGAGGCCTGCACTTACCAGCAGGAAGTATGGTACAGCAGAAAGAGACTCTGTGCCGTGGGCTGTGGAATCAGAGAGAACCAGCCCCCACCACTCGCTACTTAAGTAATTTTGAGCAAGTTATCTAACCTCTTTGATCCTCAATTTTTTCCTCCTTTAAATGGGAATATTTGAACCTACCCTTATCAATTAGTATTAAATTCAGCTGCAAGTGACAGAAACTCTAAAACCCTAAGTGAATTAAACAAGACATTAAAGAGAATAAAAATAATCTAGATGCAAGTAATTTTAGACAAGTATGGTGGCTCCACAAATCCTCAGGGATCCAGGTTCCTTTTCTCAGGTTGTTCCACCATCTGCAACACACACTTACACCAAATGATTCAAGATGGCTCTGCAAGCTGCAGATACTTTGTCCAAAGTGCAGTCATCAGGCAGAAGGGGAACATGCCACCCCCCGGGAGGATAGTTCTCAGAAATTCCACATCCTTCCTCTTATAGTCCACCGGCCAGAACTTAGTCTCATGGCCACGTCTCCATGCAAGAGAGCTGAGAAATTTAGTTTTGATTCCTAGTGTCCATATACTCAGTTAAAACTCAGAGGTTCTATTTCTTATTAAAAAAGGAGGATGAAGGGGCCAGCCCCATGGGGTAGTTGTTGGGTTTGGTACACTCTGCTTCGGCAGCCCGGGTTCGTGGGTTTGGATCCCAGGTACAGACCTACACCACTCATCAGCCATGCTGTGGTGGCAACCCACATACAAAATAGAGGAAGACTGGCACAGATGTCAGCTCAGGACCAATCTTCCTCAAGCCAAAAAAAAAAAAAAAGAGAGAGAGGATGAGTACTGGGGGGACATCAATAGAGTCTCTTATGTCTGATTTATAGGACAAAATGAGATGCTTGTAAATCATTTACTTCCAGGCCTAGCATGTAGGTCATACTTAGTAAGTGCTATTGACTACTGTGTTTAAGGTTGATGCACCCTCTTTCTGGAGCAGACTTCTTTTTTTTTTTTTCTTTTTGAGAAAGATTAGCCCTGAGCTAACATCTGCCACCAATCCTCCTCTTTTTTGCTGAGGAAGATTGGCCCTGAGCTAACATACGTGCCCATCTTCCTCTAGTTTATGTGTGGGATGCCTGCCACAGCATGGCCTGACAAGCAGTATGTAGATTGGCACCTGGGATCTGAACCAGTGAACCCTGGGCCGCCAAAGCGGAATGTGTGAACTTAACTGCCGGCCCCTGGAGTAGATTTCTGTGGGAAGTCTGGGCAAGGCCCAATACCTGACTTCATTCCAGCGACATTGTGTAATCCCCTCAGATTATCATTGAGATCAAAGGGAAGGTCCCAATAAAGTCAAATAATAAATTTGGAGAGGGCTCAGGGGAGAGAAATGAAGACAAATAAAGCACTGCTAACTAGGGCCCATGAGGGAGAGATTAAGGAGCCATGAAGACTTCACCTAAAAGGCAGAGGTCTTCAAAGTTGCAATATCTGTTTTATCAGTGAAGGCAGTCAAACTCTGCTTTCCTCCACTGATGGCAAAAATAAAGGAAAAATATGAAATAAGGTAAGAGTTGAGTGAGACCTGGGGTCGTCATGTATATAGGTTTCCATGCAGCAGAAAGAGATGGATCAGATGGAGAAGGGATCGTCAATTAAAAAAACTGTTTTTTGGCACCTTGTGGCTATCCAATAAGTATTTCTTTTTTTTTAAAGATTGGCACCTGGGCTAACAACTGTTGCCAATCTTTTTTTTTTCTGCTTTTATCTCCCCAAACCCCCCCTGTACACAGTTGTATATCTTACTTGCACGTCCTTCTAGTTGTGGGATGTGGGACGCCGCCTCAATGTGGCCTGATGAGCAGTGCCATGTCTGTGCCCAGGATCCGAACCCTGGGCTTTTGCAGCGGAGCGTGCAAACTTAACCACTCGGCCACGGAGCCGGCCCCCCAGTAAGTATTTCCTGAATGGAAGGAGAAATATTAATCTTGCTGGAGGAATATGGATATGAAGACAGTGTTAGTCGGGGTTCTCCAGAAAAACATAACCAACAAGATGTGTATGTATGTGTATACACACACACACATAGACACAAAGAGTGTGTGAGACAGAGATTCATTTTAAGGAACTGGCTCATGCAATTGTGGAGGCTAGCAAGTCCAAAATCTGTAGAGTAGGCCTGCAGGCTGGCGATCTAGGGAACCATGGATGTTGCAGTTTGAGTCCAAAGGCAGTCTGCCACTGCCTGGAGGATTCTCTCTTTCTTGGAAGAGGTCAGCCTTTTTCTTAAGGTATTCAAGTGATTGGATGAGGGTCACCCACATTATGAAGGGTAATCTACTTCACTCAAAGTCTACTGATATTTAAATGTTAAACTCACCTAAAAAAATGCTGTCATAGCAACATCCAGACATATTTGACCAAATATCTGGGTACCATAGCCTAGTCAGGTTGACACTTAAAATTAACCATCCCAAAGACCCTCAGAGTCTTGTCCAGCAAGAGAATCATATTCACTTGGGGACCTCTTTTTGTTGTTAGGTTTTCTCTGCTTGAATAGTCTTTCGTAGACAGGACAAACTGATTACTCAAACAAATACCTTGAAATATTTTGAAATATAAAAGAAGTACATCTACGAAGGGGTTCGGCTCAAGGAACAGATAATGGGTTTTCATTTCAGAGTCAAAAGAAATTAAAAGCAAGAGGAAGGAGAGCTGAGCCTTCAGACTGGACAACATGGAACAGACTGAAATGACAGGAAATAATTAAAGCCACAGGAGGTGGCTGACGGAGAGCCCTGACAGATGAAAAGTCTGTTATTGACTAAAGTGGTAGTTGGATATTTCATAGAAATTAATTGAGTTGTTTCTCTCGTTGCTCCCAATGGAACCAAGGTGGTGGGGGGAGGTGTAGTGAGTGAGTATGTTGAGTGTGTGAGTGTGGATGTGTTTATATTTGAGACATACTTAAATGGAAGAGAGAGGAGTAGGAAGCAGAAGGGGAACAACATAAATATTTAAGAAAGCTTTATTTTCCTGAAGCAGAGAATAACATATGACACTGAGGAAATAACGTCCACCTTGACTTTCCACGACCAGCGAAAGAGAGAATAACCTATGTGTGTTTTGAGGGATGCTGTGAAGACACCTATCCTCTTCCTTCTTTTCTGGTCAGCTTTCTTGGAAGACCCACTGGGGGTCACTCCTTTGGGTTGTAGCAATGGATGGGCTGGCACTTGGAGCAGAGATCAGCCCTCCGCGTTTAGGAGCTCCAGGCCATTAGGGTCTTGAGGGATTCCTACAGCGCATTTCCAAGTCCTGAGCAGAGTCGAGGATGACTCGTCTAAAGCCCAGCCATGGTCGTGCTTTGCTCAGCTCAGAAGATGCCAGAGGCTTCCCTGGCCAAATGAATTCCGTGCTGGCATCTTTGACCCTCAAAACGTGGCCCTGACTTTCCCTTCTGGCCTTATCTGCTACTATGCCCCTGCCCATGACTAGCACTGCAGTTAACCTTTCCTAGTCCCGGCTCCCTGGACTTTTGCAGTGTCTCACTGCCCCTGTGCTTCTCCTGATGCTGTGTCCTCAGCTTGGAATCCTTCTTCCTTCACTTTAGCCCATCCACAGAGCTTTCTAAACCCAAACCCATGCTGCCTTCATCATGAACTGCTTTCTATTTAATTTTAACTGCAAGAAGAATGAATTTGTTGTAAAAATATTCATTCATATCAGGAAAGTATAAAGTAAAAGATTTCTCCACTCCGTCCCTCCCACCAGTGCTACGGAGAACAACAACCTGGCATCTCGTGGGTGCTGGGTGTAAGGGTTCTGATGGGTTTGGTGGGGATCTAAAGACCTTTGAAATTCGGGTAAACGGAGATCTCTCCAACCTCTGCAGTCCCCTGGCCCTTGGTAGCCGTCTTATGGTACTTTATCTCATTCTGGATTGTATTATAGTTTCATATGTAGATTTATCTTAATTGACCTCCACACTCAAGTCTTTCCTCACTAAAATGTAACTTATTTGAGCATCATCTACGTTTCCCTTTTTCAGGACTTAGAACAACTGGCTCCATATTTGGTTTAGCTCTTCAAACCTCCATGAGCACCTGTCCTGGGCCCTTTTCAGCTGGGACCAAGGAGGAAAAAAAGGAAAACACATCCAGCTTCAAAGAACCTGCATTTTAGGTGACCTTTCTCTCTGGCCAGAAAACAAAGACTGTTTGCAGAATTGTAAGGTACTAACTACACAGAAGCAGTAGGCTCTGGCTCCGTGGAGGCAGCACTCGCCTGAGCTAAAAATTGCTTGCCAGAAATATTTGAGAGCAGTTACAAAGCAGTCATCAAATGTGAACAAGTGATACTGAGTTCAAAATGGGGGTAAGGAATGAGAAGAAACATCGGTAAGGAGGGGGTTAATAGTGAAGCTCTCTAGAGGAGAGTGACTGAGGGGGTAGTTGGAGCACCTGGGATGTTATTTATGATGCATTGATGGCTGCCACCGGCATTCTTCCGGAGAATTCCGCCTGCATGAGGAAGTCATTAGAGAAGGAGGCGCTGCCACACCAGAAGGGATGAGACCCTCCAGCTCCTAGTTTAATCCCCTTACCCTGGAGATGCATTTCTTTTTCTGTTGACCTTTCCTGGTCCTCAGTCCTCCACTATTGTTTGTATTTTCAACCAGTGTAGCATATATATACTGAAGAGATTTGATGTCAGAAAGACTGGACCTCAAATGTCACCTCTGACACATCCTCACTGGGGGCCAGAGCAACAGAGATCCCAAATTTTCTCATCTGTAAAATGGGAATAACAGCACCTAACACCCAGGGCTGTTGTGAAGATGAAATTTAATTGCATTTGGGAAATGATTTGGCTCAGTGAGGGGCACAAAGCAAGTGTTCAATGAACAGAAACTATTTTTATTGTTAGGCTCATTATCTTTAACTTGAGCACAATCATGATCGAGAGAGAGAGCTCATCTCCCACTCCTCGGTGCTGCTAGAGACCAGTCAGGTTCCCTCACGCTAAGAGCATTCATTAACTGCCAACGAGTTTCCTGCCTCTGCTTGAAGAATGCTTCTCCCAAAGGAGACGAAAATCCGCAAGTTCCTACACCAGCTCATCACGGATGGAGCCAACAAGTGGGAGGGATGGGCAAGAAGTATCCTGCAAAGGTCTGCAAGATGGTTTAAGGGCCAGGTAGGGGATAGAAAGAGTATCAGTGTGAATGACCAGAGGAACTTTTCCATTAGACTGAGCAGGGGCTTAAAACACATTGTCCCAAATTCAGCTTATTTAGTTTTCTCAAGACAAGTTTAAATACGGAAAGAGAGAGTTTACATTTTGTTCCACGGAAAGAAGATATTTTTATAAAATATGACATCTTGTCGCAAGAGGCCAAAGCCATTGCTTGTGAGAAAATACGGCTATGAGCCAATGACCTGAAATCTTGAAACAACCAAACTCAAATCTTTGTATGGATCCCCAAGAAAGGAATATCGCTGCCAAAGAAGAGATGAATATGGATGATTTGTTCCAGATTCCTTGGGCCTTCCAAATGCGTATTTTTATACCAAATCTGGCTCTATGTTCTGTACACAAGATCAAACTTAGGGGAGATGAGATCAATATTGAAGCTGTGTCTGAGATCTCATCTCTTTAATACTTTCCTCATTTCCTTTAGTGGGAGAAATAGAGCTCATGTCTGTCTTTCAAACAGTTGTTTTGCATTTTTTGATCGGGGAGGATTAAATTGAATTAGATGGATCTGGAGTGGTTATTAGAACCATTAAATTTGGCATGATGGACATACCTAGAGAAAACATTTACATAAGGAAATCAAAGCTGGACTCATTTTTTATCCAGTGCTCTGACCTCTATTGGAGTTCTGACAAGCAGAATTTAGCCGAATATTTCTTAAGATGGTACATGTAACAATAAAATGGCATCCCCTAAGATATCTATATTAATCAACATTTCCTTTTGCTAAAAGGAATAAACTGCCAGAAAAGAAGAGAGCTTTTCAAATATTTATAGGCATATTTTCCATTTGGGTCCTTATTTGAATTTTACTCTCATTTAGAATACAATTCTGACAACTCCATCATTAATGCCAGCTCTGGCAATATTCCATGAAGAAACACCAATATAACACAAAATCTAGATGTGAAAAGGATTATGATGTCATATTAAAAGAAGGGAAAGGAGAATTAAAATAAGAAACCTATCTGAAATGATCAGAAATGAAATTCTCTTTGGGATAAAATGGTCTCTTCTAGAAATGCAGTCATTTAAAATAAGATTAAAGTGATATTTTATAAGAACTAACATAGAATGCAAATTATTTCTCCCTGAATGAACTCAAATTTGCATACAATGAAGGGTAAAAGTAAAAGAGGGCATTTTTAGGCTATTAGACTGAAGCTTCTCAACTTTGCTCAACAATTTCTCAACACACGCTCCTCCATCAACAACATTAAGGTGTTAATGAGGCAAATTCTAGGGCCCCATCACTTCAGAATCAGAATGTGTATGGGGGAGGGGGGAACTCTGCCCTTTAGACAAGCCCCCAGATGATTCTAAAGCCTATAAGTGTTTGAGAACCTCTGGTTTGGTGGGTCTCTGGGAAGTATAGGTGGACCAGGTCAGAATTCAGAGCAGAGCACACTCCCTATTTTGAGAACCACCAACTCTATTTAATTGTCCTGAGTTTGAGCCCTTCCTATCTCTTACTACCAGAAGGGGCTTAAACAAGTCACTTTGTCTCCCTAGGCCTCAGTTTCTTCATTTATAAAATGGGATAATTTGTTTCACAGGTTGCCTTGAGTATTGAGGAAGTGATATTCTTCCACAAAAGCACTGCCTGATAAAGGTTAGTTCTTGTTACCATTATTGTTACTATGTGGCCAAGAGTATGATCATAAGAGATAACTTTAACTAGCAACATGGTCACTGTTAAGAGAAGGAATATAGAGATCACAAACTAAGTATGCCAGAAAGGAACTAGCTGGTAAAATTCTGTGTGATCATCAAATACATGTCAAGAGTAAATATGAATCAACCGGTTGGCATACCTTGAGATGAAAAGAGTATTGTTGGGAATGACAAGGTAGAATTAAGTTGGGACAGAGCCATGGTGATGGGGTAATGATCAGACCGGGATGGCTGCCGGGCAGGATGTGGTTTTGTTTCTCAGAGGCATCTGGATGCTGAAGACTGGCGAGTGGGAATATAGACAGGTGGCTCTCTTGGTGGAACATCTGGGGACTGAAATCAGAGAGGAAGAAGGAAGTTCCCAAAGACTGGTGTCTGAGAGGAAGCACGTCTGGATGGAGAAAGGTGAGCCAGAAATGGCATTTAGAAATCACAGCAAAGGAACAATGAAGAATCCTGAGACTAAAGTTGATTTCCAACCTGGGAGCAAATCATCAGAGTGCCAAAAAGGATGGAATTTTAAAATATTTCCTTAATCAGCAATGAGGCAAGTTTAGTTACTGAAATCCACAGCCCTGCCTTCCTTGTGGGTTCCCTGTGTATGCGGTAGGGCAGAGGAGGCAGAGAGGGGAGGAGGGAAGGAGGGTGCTGTGCTTCTCCTAGAAAGGGAACTGAAAACACCAGGACCAAAAGGAGCCGCTCTACTAAAGGGCAGAGCTCTGGCTTCCTTTGTGTCAAGCTCTCAGAGTGTGAATTTCAACTTCTGAGGGTCCTTCCACTTGAAGCCCAGGTGAATTGATGTTCTTCCTGGAAGTTCTGTGCGGTACCCAGCTTTTCCTCATTTTGTTCCCTTGGCCCTGTTTCTGACATTTGGAGTCCTAATTATCCGTTAGAACTGATTCCAAGTGTCGACTCATCCACCACCTCCCCTTCATTCCATCCATCACTCTCTTCTCTGTGACCTGTGTTAGTGTTAGGTATCTGCATGTGGGTCTATGTTGAGTAGGTTCTTTGAGGTCAAGGACTACATCTGATTCACTACGTATCCCTCTAGATGCCTTCTTCCATACAATAAAGATGCTCAAAACACATATATGAATGATACTCCCTCATCCTCTATTTTCACTGGGCTTTGGGATATTGTTCACCCTGAACTGATAGAATACTGTTCAACAGACCCAACAGAGGAAGAAATAGCTGTGGGTTTTTCTGCGCATTACAGCAGGATTTAAAGAAGGCTGCTTCCATACCAGCAAGCCAGAAGATCTCAGTAGTAAAGGGCTACCTTAAACCAGAGACCTTTGTTAGGAAAGATTGTTTATTATTGAAGGTTAAGACCCTGGGACCCCATCTGTCCTTTTTCTGCCATCAGACCTGCCCTTCCTCACACAGTTGCATATGGGCAGGAGGCCTCACCTCAGTGTGCACTGGGAAATCTAGTCTATCCATACAATCCTCTCTATTGGTTGCCTCTTGTAGAGGTTCCCTACTGATGGAAGTCACAACACAGACCAAATCAAGGAGATTAAAAGATGTCAAGTGTCTGAACATGGCTCCTTTGGACTCTAGGAGGAGTTGTTCAGGTGTAACTCTGATTCCTATGCTTGTTTCTACCCAGGCCTTGGCTTTTAACTTCCTATATGTGAGTTTATATTAATAGGGTATTCTCAAGTTGGAAAATGCAATTCCAGCTTCTGTTCTTAGAGGGCTCAGAGACTGTCTGCACTGGAAGGGAATTTAAAATCACTCAACTTCAAAATTATTTTAGGAAGAAACTGAAGTCAGAGTGGGGAAGAGACTTCCCGAAAGGTACATACTCTGCTACTGGCAAAAGTGGGACTAGAGTCCTGATGTTTTTCAACTTCAGCAAGTCCTCCATCTCTAAGGAAAGCAACACTTCATAAAGTATCCCAGATCCTCACATCCACCCCTGTCAGAGCACAGCTTCCCACTTGGTTAACAAATGGGCCAAGAAAACCCTCTCTGGAAGACTGGAGTGTGGGGACACTCCCTTGAACAAGCTAAACTTGTCCTCCTGAGGCGCTACACCTTCCCTGATTCTTCGGCATGCCACACTCTTTCCTACGTGCCACCTCGGCTCCCACCACCTGGTTGTCTTTACCCATCACCTTCTCAGGGAGCCCTTTTCTGATACCCCTAATCCAAATAGTACCCCACATGCACACATCCATCAACCATCACCTCTCTCTGATTTTTCAGTCTCTATGGTAATTACCGTGACCTGAGATTATGGTATTTATTTATTTATTTTGTTTGCTGGCTGTCTTCTCACACCAGAATATCAGCCCCCTGAGGTTAGGGGGCCTTCTCTCTTTTGTTCTCTGTAGTGTCTCCGGCACTTAGAAGACTGCTTGGTATAGAGCTCGTACTTGGTTATCTCCAATTGTACAAGTGAGTGAATGAATGAAGTGAAAAGCAAGTGAACTCTGGAAGTCCCTTACAGACAAGCCGAAATAGCCTGCACACAGAGGGAGCAAGAAGATGATCTTTGATATGGAGCGTCCTGTCCAGTGAAGTCTAGAATGTTAGCATTTAATGGTCACGTTCTCTCAGGAAACTACAAATAAAGAGGGGGAACGAGATAATGTTGGATCAACCACTTTGACCAAATTGTCTGATTTAGTCAAAGAGCTGTTGTGGAATTTTAGTCCAGTACTGATACACTATTGTTGGCTCTACACACATGCACATAAGGGAGTGTGCATGCACACATACACTCACTCACACCCTCCTGTTGCCTCCTACCCAGTAGATACTCCAACAAAAGCTCTCAAACTAAAAATGACATGATGCTGTTCAGTGTCTCAGGGGGATCCACCTGTCCATGGAACCCAGGAGAGCAGAGAGGCTGGTCTCTTGGGAAAAATAAAAGTCTGTAAACAATTATATTTGTCATTTTTCACTGGAAATATTTGTTTAGTCCAAGAACTAGCAAAGAAATATTGAAAAAACAGAGACATTTTGACATCATTTATTTTTTCATACAGATATATCCCCTCTGCTTTAGAGGGACATCCGACACTAAGATGTGACCATCTTCCAACTTTAAAAAAAAAGAAATTGGCTTTTTTAAATAAAGAAATGCCCACAGTGCAATTTGTTTTTCATTAAGCACTGTCCATCTCCAACTATGGTGGGGAATTTAGAAGGAAACAAATTCAAACTCCAGTTTAATTTCCTTTTTCCTGTTTAGCTCCAAGCTCAGTAGGTGATCTTATAAGTTGACTGGGATAACATCGCACCTATTAGCACTCGTCAACCAAAAGTAGATTGTTCGGGTTTCAATAAATGTTTTTTGAATTGGATTTAGGTTGGTGAGAAAATAAATTGTCAGAAATTCTTTGAGGCAAATTACATATTGAAATGAACAGTTTGATGCATAACCCTTCCATCTCCCCTCAAAAAAAAAAAAAGACAGAAAGAAAGGAAAAAAGCAGACGTCTTGCTTTTTCTAGGCTGTAAGAATTTCTTCTGCTGTTGCATCTGTGAACACTTTACAAGGCAATGTCTACAGTTGGATTTTTACAGCCCATGTTTGATTGGAGTTTGCACGGCAACTGGGGCTGTATTTTTTGGAGAAACTTCAAAGCTAGTGATTTCCAGTTTTTAATGGCCAGAGTATTTATTTTCTACCACAGCATAATTTCTACAGTTATTTTTTATGGGAGCAGCGTAAAATGAAAATCAGGAAGAATTAGTAACTTGCTCTTGTATCTGTCCAGGCTCAATGGCTCTTACCTGCTCTAAGAGGCTAAAAGCCAACGTGCTGACCTCACAATGTTGGAAAAATTGAACCCATGCCGGTTGTCAAGGACAACACACTCTCCGTCACAAGTACAAAGGGAGCAGGAAAGGCTAATGAGGAAGACGCCTTGCACCCCAGACAAGTACACAGCACCCTGCCCCCTCTGCTCAGAACCCGGGTCATGTTTGTGGCCACAGATGCCACATGCATGTAAGCTTTGCATGGGTAAGAAGAGTAAGCTTTGCAAAAATGATTTCCACCCCTTTCTACCGAGAAAGCAAAACACCACAATTGAGCAGGCTGCTCCTCAGTAAGGGAATGGATAAGCACCAGCTTTCCATCGTGGTTTAATCAGCCTGGTGTGCATGCAAGTAAGAACTAGAAGAGAGGCTGCTCACCAGCAAACTCCCCAGGACTTCTGCCGCCCAGCATTAGGGGATTTTTTGTTGGGTTGGGTGGTTGTTATTGTTGACTTCCCTTCCTGTGCTTTGGATTAAGCGATTTAAACTCAAGAGATAGCAGCCACTAGACCTGTATCTAAGAAGGTAAGTGATTTGCCCGGGTTCACACAGTTAGTGGCAGAGCTAGTCTTTGCAAGACTCCTTTACATAAAACAAGGCAGGTGAGGCAGGGGTGAATGAAAAAGAGGGTACTTAAATTATTAAGAGCTGGAAGGGAAGGGGCTAGATGAAATGGAGGGGCTTTGAGAGAAAATTGATAGATGGTGCTTTTAGTGGCCCAGTCTCCCCCGCCCACCTCTGGCTCACTTTGCTCCAAGCCCTCCTTCACTCTGAGTTCCGCCTGGGCAAGTCCTGAGCCCCTGGAATGCATCTTTGCCTTCCTTATCTGAGAGTTAATCACTAAATAGCAGGTGGCGAAGATTCTGTTTTTCATCTCTCTTGTTCTCTCCCCTCCTCTCTTTTACTCATTTCCTCAGGGCTACGAATTTCTGAATCTTAAGCAGGAAACCTCCCTGATTTGTTCACACCTGGAATCTCACTCTCTCTTTGCTTGGAGACTATCCAGAGGAGCAGGGAGAATCAAGAGAAAAAGCTGTTGTCTAAAGAGAGAAGAGATGTCAGCATTTAAATATTAATACACGCACTCTATGAGGCATGTTGCATACACATATTTTAAACCAAGCATTCTTTCTTTCAACTCCTATATTTCCCAACTCATCTCTACTCCCAGCCAATGCCTTACAAGACACAGAGTATTTACTGTGTGTCACTTTAGTTATCAACACTCCACACAAATAGGTTGACAGAGGAAACAGGCAAAGTACCTTTGCAAGGCTGTTTGGGGTTGAAATAACAACTAGATTGCCTAGAGGCTCTTAGAGATTACCTTACTTTTTGCTCCTACAAATGTTAGAAACTGGCTGTGGAAGGAAGCTGTCATCAACCTCCCTGTCTCCGTGGTTGTTGGGAAGTTCCAGCCTTTAAGCTGGGCATTCTGTCCTCTTCATGGACTTTCCATTTTGGAAAGGATTTAGGCAGGTCAAGCGGTGCAGGCTCCCGCCTTTAGTTATCATTTGTCTCTAAACCCAGAGACTGGTGTTTGTGGTCTACTGAACATTAAGCTCCCTATGGGGAAAATGGAACAAAATATTGGACACAAGGATGTAAATCTAAAGCCACGGTTTCCAATCTGTGGACCCTGGGACCCCATGCGAGCACCATATTTGCATGAATCAGGACCTATAGGTTGACTTCATGGCATGACTCAAGTACATATATTCTGACACTTCCAATGTATTTATTCATTCATTCTACAAGTATACATAAGGTGCCTACTTTGTGCAGGAACTGTGCTAGGTGCTGAGTATACAGTGGGTAGTGAACAAATCAAACCAGTCACAGCCTTATGGAGTTTCCAGTCCAGGGGTGAAGACAGGCACAGAAAGTTACAGAAACACAGAGTGAAAGCAATAACTCAGATTTGGGATAATATATAGAGAAGGTTGTGATTAATAGCATTCAAATTCCTTTTAGGGTGATAGCCTCTGCTCTTAAGCACTGCTCTACGAATGCATTCCTAAAGCGTTAAGTATCTTTATCTGCAGGTCTATAAATTTTTTCAGATGAAAATGTGCTCTCCATACTGAAAAAGGTTGGACACCACTGATCTAAGTCATCCCCAAGAGATGTCTTTTTATCCCAGATGAGTGAATTAAATAGCAAGAAGTGATGTTTCCCCAATATTCTAGCAGCTTTCAGGTGGACAATTCTTCCCTAGATCTGAGCTTGCGTTGCTCTATTGAAAGTTAATCTCAAAGCTCTCTGTACCCCATCATCCAGGAATGCTACCTCTCTGGAGAACCCTGGAGGAGAAATCAACAAAGAACATACCCATTTGGTCCTAGAGTCTACCTCCCCAGGGGGCAGAGAGCAGCCCCACCTCCACCCTTGACTTGGGTGAGGTTGGAGGCAGTCTTGTGGTTGACTTTGGTATGCTGTGGAATTGCAGGCCTGGAGCCACGGGACGTGACTTGTTGCTCTATTAGACACGCTAGGTAAAGTCCTGAAACAAAGAAATAAAGCAAAGATTAGATGGGAGGATTTTCCTGTCAAGAATTATGAATGTAAAAATAACCCAGAAAATACAACTGTATTTGAAGAGGAGCCAAGCAAGATAATGGACAGGAAGCCCTGTTAAACATGAGGTCCCACTTAAATCAAAATGATCCACCAAATCTCAGCTCCCAGTGAGGTCTCTGCTTGCATATTCAAGGGGAGAAATATTACAGGGACATTTTTAGTGTCAATTCTGTCTTAGACCATGTGATGGGCACTGAATCGACAAATAACACAAAGTATGGTCCTTCAAGTGGCTTCTTTTAGAAAAGGTAAATTGTAATGCTCATTTAAAAGATAATTAAACAGTATTTTAGGCTTTGTGACAGTGGGCACAACAACCGCATGAGGGGCAGGTCAATGTGTGCAAGAACTATGTTTAGAGTCAAGAGACAGGATTTTTTCCTGGTTCTATGTCTAATTTGAGTCTGACCTGTGGCAAGTCACTTCCCTCTTATCATCAACTCAGTTTCCTGACCTATAAATTGATAAGGTTACTTCCAGCTCCTGGTACTATGGTTCCAGTTCCCATACCAGAAAGGCCTTCTTATAAAGGTACCCTTAACTTCTCTGGTCACAATTATTCTTCCTATAGAACTTCTCACAGCAGGACAGAAACTCTACCTATTTGTATCAGGCATGGGTTGTGGGATAAGATATTTCTTGATTGACAGCAAGAGCCTCTATCTTCAGGTCCTCTCCACGTGACCCCATGAGAAGACCTTAAAGGAAGGAGATCAAAAAGCCAAATGGTGAGGACAATTTGGGGGGTAGTCTGTAGGAAAATGATCTGTTTATTTAGTGGCTAGAAACTTAAATGCACGTATCATATGTCTCCCCACTCCCCTCCCGACTACCCAACTCCCGCCATGGCCACGGGAAAAGGAAAGAACACAGCAGCTCTTTAGCATAGTTAGACCTCACCCATTTTCAGCCCTGGTCTTTCACTGAGGTAATATCTTTATCTGCTGCCAACTAGACCTGTTGGTGTGTGTAACTATTGCTTCATTCTGACTCATCACGGCTTGCTTTGTGGCAGCGAACCCAGGAGGCATTGTTTCCTGGTGATGCCTGGCCTACTTCTTCCAAAATGCCGCAGGGCAGTCCTGGAGCACTGGAGGGTGGATTGACTTTCCGTAGGTCAGTCAACAGCCTTTGTCACAGCTACCTCCTGATCCCCTTTAAGCCCTCTTTATGAGTCACAACATAGAAGTTCCAGTGAAAGCCTCCCACGTTCTGCTAATTCCATAAAGGACTTTTCAAGAGTGAAAACTGGGCATCCAAAGCCCCCATAAAGTGCCACACATACCGTGCCCTCCAAAATCAGCTCATTGAGGAGACTGACCACAGTGGGAAGAGCACTTGCATTTGGAAGTCAGATAACTGATCCAGTTGGACCAATCCCAGTGCAACACAGACTGCATATCGGTCCACATAACTTGCTGTTTTCTAATTCCATGTCTTGCTCATGCTGCTACTCTTTCTGGCATGCCCTGCCCCACCCCACAGCTTCTCTTCAGTAAGCTAACTCCTGCATATCATTAACCCTCAGCTCCAACATCACCTTCTCCAGGAAGCATTCCCTCACCCTCACCAGCTGCATTAGATGCCCCTCTTAGTGCTTACCCAAATGCCCCATGTATAGTTTTATCGTTGCACATACTATATTGTTATATAATTACTGTCTTCCTCTTCTATACTGTGAACTTCTTGTCAACCAGAACTAACTCCTTTTTTTTCCTTTCCATAGCTTAACGCATAGCCTAGTAAGTGTATTGAATGAATGAATGATCTAGATCGTCCACTTACTAGCAGTGTGTTCTGGGCAATTTAACTCACATCTTGAGCCTCCCTCTTCTCATCTGTAGCTTGGAGATAACAATCCATCTTTCATTGGGATGTTGTTCAGATTAGGAAGTAACATATGGAAAGTCCTACTACAATGCTGACACATAGGATGGAGAATTAATGCACATAGGGTCGTGGATCTGCACAGGGGATGATGAAAAAGAAAAACAAAGAAGCAAGCTCATTTTAGGGCAATGAAGACTTCTATGTTCAGTTTCTAGTCCCTTTCTCCATGGATTGAATGTCCAACCAGTAGCTCCCTCACTTCGAGGAAGCCTGGAAGTCTTTTTTTGTTTGTTCCTTGTTTTTTCTTAAATGGGAAACACACAGCAGATAATTCCCAAGTTTCCTAGGACTTCAGCATCTCCAAATGGATTGACTGATTAGCATAGTTACTCTTGTCATTTCTCCCATTGACATGGGGCCCTACAAGTCTAGACTCTCCCCCACCCCCACCCCAATGCTATTATAAATAGGTCCTTTCAAGTGAGGTCAGGTTTACCCAGAGTATCTGGTGAGTTATCCACACACTGGGGAGAAAAGAGGAAGAAGCAGTGGTATGAGCCTCCAGGAACCTTGACAAGCGAACTGACACTTGGAGGGTTTGCTCCATGTATCCAGAAGAGTTTCTAAATAATGGAGATAAGCAAGCAGGAAAAGATAGCAGAAACCGGGTAGATACCATGACAGCAACTGCTGCTGGCCCCAGACCACAGTATCATGACACAGGACCAGCCCCACCCACCCCAGTCTCCCCAAAACACACATGAACATCAGCACCCCCTACACACACACACAAACACTGCCTCCCTTCTGGGAACAAGCAGGGTTCTCCCCTGGTCAAATGCCCCCACATCCTCCGGTGAATCAGGCTGAATCAGACGCTATGAGTCATCTAAAACACGCGAGCCAGGGTTAATTTATTCAACAATCATTTATTAAGCAAGTTCCCAGTGCTAGGCTCTGTGCTAGCCACTGCAGGCCAATGCCTTCTAGAATATGCTTGAAAGTCTTTCTCCCTAAGCCACCCCATGGAGGGGAAATCATTTCCATCAGAAAGTGTGGTGAGACAAGGGCTTGGCATGGAGGTATTACCAAGGAAGAGATCTGTGTTGAGGCAGGCACAGGTCATTAGCATTCAATTCATTCTGCAAGGACACACACAAGGGCCCAAAGCCACTCCCAGGGACCCACAAAACAGCCATCAAGGCAGAGCCCGGGAGCAGTAGGAAGTTATGGAAGAGGTTCAGCAATGGGGGAAGAGCAAAAGTAAGGAGGTTTCCCACCGAATTTCTGCCACTTTTAAATTCAACCATGGCCAAAGAGCCAAGAAGCACTTTAGCAAGTTCCCCACTGTCACCTCCAAAGTATCCTAGGATTCGAGAAGTGGAGATGAAGGAGTTCCTTACAGGGAAAGGGACAGAGAGTGATGGTGGGGCCTGGTTTGGATTTGGCAACATAGGCTACCGTGAAGATTTTAAAACATGTCTGCAAATACTTACATGATCCTCCCAAGCAAAGCCAGGTCTATATCCCCTCCCCTTGAATCCAGGTGGGCTTCTGACTTGCTTGTAGACAACTGATTGTGGCAGAAGTGATGCTCCGTGACTTCTGAAGCTAGGTAGGAAAAGGTTTTGCAGCTTCCATCTTGTTTGCTGGAACACTCACAGTGGGAGCCCTGAACTATGAGCCACTGTGTAAGACTGCCCTGAGGTGGCCATGCTGTGACGAAGCTCAAGTGTGTGAAGCAGCCAAGTGTGAGTGTTCTGGCTGACAGCTGTACTGAGGTCCCAGCTCACAGCCAGTGCCGCCTGCCAGCCTTGTGAGCGATGAGCCTGTAGATGATCCCAGCCTCATGGCCTTGAATTGGCCCCCAGCCTTTGAGTCTTCCCAGCTGAGGCTCCAGACACTACGGAGCAGAGGTAGGCAGTCCCTGCCACACCTTGTTTGAACCCCTGGTCCACAGAATCTGTGAGCAGAATGAGATGGTTGTTTTACGCCACGGAGTTTGGGTGACTTACAGGGAGGGGCAGGGCTTCAGTGATCCAATGATTCTAGAGGCGCGAGTGAACAGTGTTAGAAGAAGAAGATAGAGGAACACACAAACAAGAGAATAATGCTACAGGAGAAGGACATTGACCTGAATGATGCTGTTTGTGCTGTTTTCTTTTCTGAGGTGAAAAAGGAACTGAATATAATCACATTTCACACGCCATCCCTAGGCCCTCCTTTTGGTGGTGCAGCCTTGCAGTGGTCGTGAGCACTCACAGTGGTTGTCCACAACCTCCTGTCCTGACCCCTCCCTTATGCCACTCTCCTGGAAGAGGACAGGAGCCTCCTGCGCCTTGGAGGAGCCCTGTGGTGGGAAGTCAAATGACTTCCCCGTGGGACTTCGGTGCTGCAGTGGCTCCGATTGAAAGCTTGCAGTCAGGAATTCCTTGGTTCCTCACAGCAGGAGAGGGAGGTCACTTCCTGCTGATTCAGATCTGGGCAGGTGCTTCTGAAGCTGGGGCTTCTATAGCTTCTTCCCTTACCGCCCCCCAGGGGTGAATCAAGAGGCGACAAGGATTACGTCTTCCCAAAGGCGTCCCAGAAATTGTCCAGTTGTTCCTGATATGGTGGACAGTCGTCATCCTGAAAGAGACCCTAACCAGCATGGAGAATGCTCATTTCATGCCAGCTTCGGGGAGTTACTTGGGGCCAACAGCTCTCTCTGCTCTTTGAGTTTCCTTTATTTCCACTGCTTGGAAAATAGACCACCTGCTCACCCCCACCACTCCCACCAGCCTGCTAGGAATACTTATCCTTGTTTAAACAGCCCCGTATTAGAGCTCAAGTGCATTTTAAGAAACCCCTTTGAAACAGAGGAGACCCTCAACCGGCCCAAGCCAGGAGCCTGACGGCTGCCCCCATAGTCAGCTCACAAGTTGGCGAGCATCCAGGGCCTCCGGAGTCCTTGAGGAGAGTATGGTCAGAACTTGATACATTCAGTGTAGAAGTGGGGAGCGTTCTCAGATCTGCAGGGCTCCCCCAGGGACCTCTGTTTGGGTCTCCTGTAGTGTTCCATTTTCCAAGGGTCCATGCATGTTGTCAGAACGCCTTTCCATCTGCCTCAGTTTACTCTGATTTCAATCTCCTCCTTCAACTGAGTGGGTGAATTGGACCTGAAGTTATAGACTCTTTGACTAGACAGGACCTTAGAAATCCCCTAGGTCAAGCCCGAGGAAGAGAAAGTGACTTGTTCAAGGTCACGCAGCAACTAGGACTAGAACTAGGTTCTTTGGTTCCCACGCCGGGCCTCTTTGCAGTGTGCTGTCAGACTATCCAGATGTCTGTTCCCTGGAGAGCGTGAATTCAGCGAATCAGCTTGAGCTCAACCAACCTCAAGACTCCTGGGTACCAAAGGTCCTGTCTTCAGAGCCCCTCTCCTCCCTACCACAATCCCAGCCTCCCAAACCTTGAGAATATTTTGGAAGTTAGCAAAAACAGCCTGCCAAGGCAGTGCTCTGTTCTTTAGGCAACCTTAGCATTAAAGCTCCTGGTCATTCTAGAAATGAAGACTTTCCCACCCACCTGTCCCTAGCCTTTTCATTCTCCTCCCCACCCTGGCTCTGATTTCACATCTGCCTTTCTGTTTCCTTGGCTACATGAGGCATTTCACCTGGTCAAGCTTCCATATAGACTATTTCCTGTCAGTACAACTCCGTGCTTGGACATAACAATAAAACTTAACTTTGGTCAATGTGCTGTTTGGGGTTTTTCAATAAACCATATCCCTTGAACACATTTTCAAACAAAGTGAAATAGCGAAAAATGAAGAACATGGTTATTTGCAGACAATGGAGGACCCACTTAGATATAAACATTATCAGAGAGGGACAGACTCTCCTATATTGTAACTGTTTGGATATCTGTTTTCCCCACTGGAACTAACTCCTGAAGGGTTTACATCCTGTCTTTACAATTCTGCATCCCTCACAACCTCAGACATACTGCTTTTCACATACTAGAGCCTCTATAATTGTTTAAATTGCAAACCACCCCAACAACCCTGACTCCAGTTCCAATGTGTTGGGAGTCTTCTCATACCAATCAAGCCATTCTGTGACACCAGCTGGGTGTCCCACAGTTCAACTCAATTCTGACACTATCCGCCTGGAGGTAGCGTCAGATTCCACAGATTGAGCTCTCAGTCCCACAAGACTGGCCTCCACTTCAGAAGTCAATTGCAAGTCCATGTAGTCACCTGTACTTCTGACCGACTGGCTATAAATCACAAGTTTCCACAACCCCCTCTTTGGGTTTGGTTAATTTGCTAGAGCAGCTCACAGAACTCAGAGAAACATTTTGCTTACTAGATCACTGGTTCACAAGGATATAACTCAGGCACAGCCAGATGGAAGAGATGCACAGGGTAAGGTATGTGAGAATGGGCGCAGAGCTTCTATCCCTCTGGAAGCATGCCACTCTTCCGGCACCTCACATATCCACCAACCCAGAAGCTCTCCAAACCCCATCCTTTTGGGTTTTTATAAAGGCTTCATTACACAGGCATGATTACTTAAATCTTTGGCCAGGGGGGATTGATTCGACTTCCAGTCCCTCTCCACTCCCTGGAGGAGGTCAGGGGGGTGGGACTAAAAGTTCCAACCCTTTAATCACAGGGTTCACTCTACTGTCAATCAGCCTCATCTTTAGGTGGGGTCCAAAAGTCACTTCATCAACATAACAAAAGACACCTTTATAGCTCTCTTCACTTAGGAAATTCCCAGGGTTTTAGGAGCTCTGTGCCAGGAACCGTGTCAAGGACCAAATATATTCTTACTATAAATCACAATATCACATACCCTCAAGCTTAGTAGCTTAAAACAATCACCTTCTGTTATTTCTTATGGGTCTCCAGATTGGTTAGCCAACGCTGTTGATCTAGGCTCAGCTTGGTCAATGTCAGTGGAGCCCCTGTAGTCACCTGGAGGGCAGCTGGAGGAAGTTGATCTAAGATGGCCTAAGCTGGGGTAGCAGGAGTGACTGGGACCTCTCCCCATGTGATTTTTCATTTGCCAGTAAGCTAACCCAACCGTATACTCAAGGTAGAGATAGCAGGGTTCCAAAAGAGCAAGGGGAAGAATGCAAGGCCTTTGAGGTTTAGGGTCAGAACTGGCATCACTTCCGCCAAGTGTTATTGGTCAAAGCAAGTCACAAGGCCAGCCCAGATTCAAGGGCTGGGGAAATCAATTTCACCTCTTGATGGAAGGAGAAACAAAGTCACATTGCAATGTATTGAAGGACTGTGGTCATTTTTGCAATCAATCTACCACATAAGTCCAATTTTAAGATGAAGAAAGAAAATAGAGAGACATTAAAAGATTTATTGAGAGTGTTATAAGATTGCATTGTGGTAATGGTTGCATAATCCTATAAATTTACTAAAAATCATTGAACTGTACACTTACAATGACTGACTTTTCTGGTATGTAAATTATTCTTCAGTAAAGCTGTTAAAAAAACTGAAAAAAATTTTAAAAATTTATTGAAGATCATTCAACTCATAATTGTCCAAATCTGCACTTAAACTCAGGTATTCTAGCACAAAACGTAGCAATCTCTCCAATGCACTATATTTATCATACCTAAAGTTTTAAATTCTCAGAACTAGGCAGTCGAAGAGCTAGAAGAATCTTCTACAGACTATTTTGTGTGTCCCTTCTTCAAGCAGTTGAATGAGTAAGTCTTCTGGCACAGGTGTGTGAATCCTCTTCTTGGGTTGAAAAATGGGAACAGCGCTGCAGAAAACCTGGGCCAGGTAAAAATATGTCTCATCTTCTCATATGCTTTTGGGATCCAGGGTGATTAGCACTGGAAAGTTGACCCACTGTTCTTTCTGGAACCAGAGCTGCAAACAATTCTTTTGATTTTAGGTCTTCTTATTTTACGCTGACCATATCTTAAGTAGCCAGGGTACCTAATGTGCTTAGAATCTGGTCTTAACAGCGATAGCATTTTTCTTCTCTTTTATTTTGGGTTGAAAGTGGTTGTATTCAAATTAAAGTTCTCCCAAGAAACTTGCTTTGTGGGTAAAAATCTCTGACATGAGGACTCTAGGAATAAAAACAGTTAAAAAAAAAAAGGTGGATTTGTACAATATGGTTCTTCTCCTGTGAGCATTAAGGGATCTGTGAGGATGATGAACAAATGGGAGGTGGCATGGTTTCATCCTATAATTTGGACTTGTTTCTGGAGAGAAAAAGAGTGAAATCCCAGGGAGACGCATCCAAGCTCTCCATAAACAGAGCTTTGAAGAGCAAATGGAGCAGCTTTCATCAATCACACACGGACCACATCAAAAGCTGCCTGAGGAGAATCACTCACCCGATGTCAGGCAGGGTCAGACAAACGTTATCAAACGCTCTTTCAAGATATTATGAACCCGAATGAAAGAGAAGAGGAGGTAAAGAGGAGTGCCAAAAATAAGACCATGAGAGGAAGGGAGGCAAATGAGGCAGAGAGTGAGATGCAGTGGCAAAGACGGCGAGGAGGAAAGAGAGAGGAAGACAAAGGGGGAGGAAGAGAAAGACGAGGGATATAAATAGATAGCAAGAGACAGAGAGCAGAAAGGAAGATGCTGCAAAATAGAACAAAAATAATCAACAGCTAAAGAGAGGCAGAGAAAGGAAAGCTCAGAAGCAAAGTGGAGAGAAACAGCCTTTATACAGGGTGGAGGCCATGTTGGCAGCCGTCTGTCCTGAGGATGCGTAGTCTACACTGACTTGTGTTGCAAACTGGCCAGAATGGTTCTATCTTCAGCACCTAGAGGAGCATCACCAAGTCTCAGCAAAAGGAGGTGCGATGGAAACCAAAAAAAAAAGGAACACTCCCCCCTCTCTGGCTCCCCAAACTATCTTGCATCTACTATGAAGCGCTACTTGATCATCCTGGCTGGCTTCACTCAGGCCCTCAAAATCGGAGGGAATGGTCATTAGAAACCCAGGCACATGTCCACACAAGTCCCCACTGGAGTGATTTCATCTTTTATTACAACAAAGTGAGGGCAGTAATATATCAGCTCAGGCTATAAGTCTGCCTTCTTCATTGATCAAGGTCGATTTTCCAACTAATTGCAGGGAAACAAATCCACTCCTGGGTCAAGCCAAGTAAATTTCCCCTTCTCTGTAAAGGGGCTGGCTCTGTCTTAATCAAGAGCTGAGGCCCCAGGTGCCTGGGTGTTCTAGTGTGGAGCACTGGGGAGCCCAGGGTCAGTGAGAGGATACCAGGTGCAAGAGGGGGAGCCTGTGCAACAGGGAGAAGATATGAAGAATGGGCGATGGAGTGGCTTTCTCCAAAGAAAACTTTGCTAATTGTACATTCTCACCCCATAAAGAGGTATTGGAAATAACACTGCATTAAGAAACGGGGTCCTCGAGACAGCCTCGCTCCTGGCGCTCTGTGCACCTTTGTTGAAATAAGGAAAGATACTAAGAATGGTTCCATAGTGGTTCCCAATACTCAACTGCAGGGTTTAGATGGGAGCTGAGAGAATAACAATGCTAACGTCTATTGAGCCAATCATTTTCCACGCATCATTTCATTTAATCCTCACAACAACCCATGAGGTAGACATTTTCCTTATTATTCCCTTCTTTTTCCAATTTTTTTTTTTTTTTAGTGAGGAAGCTTCTCCATGAGTTAACATCTGTGCTAATCTTCCTCTGTTTTGTGTGGAGGACGTCACTGCAGCATGGCTTGACAAGCGTTGTATAGGTGCACACCTAGGATCCAAATCTGCGAACCCTGGGCTGCAAAAACTGAGGTCACAAACTTAACCACTATGCCACCGGGCTGGCCCCTTATTGTTCCCATTTTACTGAGGAGGAGGCAGATGCTCAGAGAGGTTAAATGACTGATCCAAAGTCACAGAGCAAGAAAGTGGTGGAGCAGAAATCTGAGGGGCGGCTGACCCCAGAGCTGGTAGTACGTGGGCGACATTGTTCAGGTAGCCAGCAGATGTGATGGAAGAGCACTTTGGTCCTGTCCACTTTCAAGCAGCATGCAGGATCCAGAAGAAGGGAACTTGCAGCAGCCTCAGTCCAGTTGGACAGGATCAGGGCCTTGAATAGGATGGTAACAGTCCGTGTCGCAAAGAGGCCAGTTTACGAAATGACGATTTTTTGAGCTTTGAGATAAATGGTTCCGCCATATGCCAAGACAGAAGGTAGCATTATTATGGGCAGCAACAAGTTTAGAGAGCTCTCTAAACTCTTTTATTTCTCTTTATGAAAGCAAAAGGCCAGAAAATTATCCATAATTATGGAGCCATCAGCACTGAATTCCAACGTCTCTTGCATGCGCCAACGCGGCAAGAGACATCACAGCATGAATAAGGGTCCTGAGGTCCCCCTCCCACCCCCAGCTCCACCTTGGGGTACGCTGGCATGAGCAGCCCTCCAGGTCCACTCCATTACAGCAGTCAGAGCACAAGAAGTGTGGTCAGCCAGACCTGTGTTCAGCTCTTGTCTCTACGACTTACTACCTGAGTAACTTTAGACACTTTATTCAATGTCTGAGCCACAGTTTCCTCATCTGAAAAATGGGGCCATAAAAATACCTGAGACCCAAGTAATGTTAGGATAAAACACAAAGATGAATACATAACATCTAGAACGATGCTAGCACCTAATAAGCATTCTTTAAAAAAGCTATTATTATTATATTTTTCTACCCCTTCATCTTCCTTATTTGAAGCTAAAAGAGGAAGAGGCAAATCAAGGGAAACTGCTTACATAAAAGCTAGAGAGGGCCTGGCTGTTCCACCAGAGGCAATAATTACAAAGCTGCTTCAGAGTACAGAGAGTTCCAAGAACGGAATACACATTTGGAACAAGTTCATTAAAAAATTGCTTACTCATAAAAGCCACTATCATTATAGCCTGACAAATGGAAGACGTGGCCCCGATAAATAAGAAGCCGGCGGTATACAAGGCGACTACTCCGAGGTCACTCGATCCCTCTCTTCCCATCCATCAACGGTTTCTTAACGTTCTATGGGGTTGTAATGACAGGTCGTTTTGATGTGGCTGTTTGCTCCGAGTTTTCCCCAAACTCCAAATAGAGAGAAGCAGCCTCCAGACTTCTCTGCCAGGTCTCCCAGCCGTGGCACCCAGCAGGCCTGCTCTCGCCTCCTTGCCCAACAGTCAGCTGCAGGTTTTTCCCATCTCTTCAGCCTCTTCAGAGACCTCCAAACCCTCACACCTCTGCTCCAGTGCCTCCCCTCAGGCCTCCCCTGTCCACTCCAAGAATTGTCTCCTGGCCAGTCTGGGCCTGGCTGCCTTGCCCCAGCCTGTGCAGGTCACCCTCAGGATAGTGCGATGAGTCCTAACTGGAAAGTCAGGAGATGGGGATAACACAGCATGGCCACTTAGTAGCTGGACATTGTCACTGAACTTCTCTGAGCCTCAGTTTTGTTGTCTATAAAATCGGGATAACAACATCTCCCTCATAATGTTCCTGTGAAGGTTAGATAAGTCTATGGTCATGAACTTTCCCTACATGTGACACAGTGTCGCAGATAGTCAATGACAATGATTAAGTCCCTTGATATCTGAGCTCTGTCCTCTGAACTCAGGGTCAGGGGTGACAATAGCAAGTAGGGGGAAGGCCCCCAGGTATCTGCCCTCAGAGTTTTGAGTCACAGTGCAATAGAGATCACTGAGACTTCAAATCGTTTTCAAAGAGTTTGTTTGTTTATTTGTTTGGTGAGGAAGATTGGCCCTGAGCTAACATCTGTTGCCCATCTTCCTCTTTTTGTTTGAGGAAGATTGGCCCTGAGCTAACATCTGTGCCCATCCTCCTCTATTTTGTATGTGGGATGCCACCACAGCATGGCTTGAGAACAGTGTATAGGTCCATACCCAGGATCCAAACCCACGGACCCAGGGCCGCCAGAGGAGAGCAAAGCAGAAGGAGAGCAGGCAAATTTAACCACTATGCCACCAGGCTGGCCCCTCAAAGAGTTGTTAAGTGCAGATATGACCCGAGGAAAAGGGGCCAAAAGAACTGGGTGCTGTCACCTGTCCCCTGTACCCATGCTGTCCCTGCCCCACTCCAGCCCTGACAGACTTGGCTATGGCTTGTTCCCTTGCCAAAGAAAGCCCACTAACATCAGAAAGGAAGCAACTCAGTGTTTTTCTAAGGCCTGGGGCCAAACAAACTTTTGCCAGGATTTACCAGAAACCATGGCAAATCTCACAAATTCTTATGTAACGAAAGCCGGTAATCTCCACATATTCCTTTCTCACCCAAACCCCGCCTACTTGACTACTGTCTTTCTGGAAGTTAAAACAAAAACTATGTGTCAGTTACACAAATCAACAGCCAGTTTGGGCTTTGAAAACTTTCTTTTGTACAAAGGGGACTAAACACAAAGTAATACGTTTTGGGAGTCACATCCTTCCGAAGCAAAATTGTCTGGAGAATTGCTTTGTGTGTGTGGGCGCTCAGAGGCAGGAATGGCTGGCTTGAATTTGAATCGCAAAAGCTAGGCTTTTAGGCATCCACTCTGCTATCCTAGAAACCTTTATTGAATTTCCACCACGTGCAGAGCATTATGCTAGGTGCTAAAGACACGTGCATGTCCTACACGTGATTATTCCTGTTCATCAGAAACACCTGGGCAGTTTTGAAATAATGCAGACACCTGGGTCCCACCACTAGATAATCTAATTCAATTGAAATAGGGTAGGGTCCAGGTGTGCCATTTCTTCTTTTCGCACATAAATCTAATGGCAGTCAAGGTGGACAACCACGGGCTACAGAGAACAGTACAGGTGGAGGAGGGACAGGGGTCCAGGCTGGAAAGGGGCAGGGCCAGTGGTGGCCAGGTTGACTCATTCACTCTACAAAGAGTTGTATCTCAAGGACTGTGTTAGGTGCTGGGCATGTGAAGGAGCCTAAGCCCTGGCTCCCGCTGTCAAGGAGTGGACAGAATAATGAGACAAGTACAGTTATTCTGTGTGTAGGTTCTGTGATGAACTTGAGCACAGAGGCAGGCTCCTGGCCCACTCTGGTGAGTCAGAAAAAGACTTTTCAGAGGAGATGATGCCTGAGTCACATCCTGATAGAGGAGAAAAAGCTAAGCAAACACAGGGACAGATGCAAAGGACATTCCTAGCTGAGGGAATCACCCCTCCAAAAGCCCAGGGGCAAGAGAGAGCTCACTGGGTTCTGGGAGCTGCAGCAGCGGTGCAGAGCAGAGGAGGGGGCAACAAAGGGGCTGCAAGGTCAGCGGGGAGGGACCAGAGCATGATGGGCTTCTCATATTTCAGACCACTTGGTTGTCTCTGATCCCTAGTACCTAGCACAGGGCCCAGCGCATGATAAACATGGAATAACAGTTGGTTGGCTAAACCAATACAAGCAGAAGGCTGAGGACAGAGTTTGGGGGAATCACAGACACTTCAGTGCTAAGGAAGAGAAACTACAAAGAGACTCAGTTCTTATCTGTAAAACAAGGACAATCCCCCCCAACTTGAATGATCATTGTAATAAGTAAATAAAAAATGTTTAGTGGAGTGATTGGCTCCTGTAACATTTCAAGTTCTTTTTTTTCCCCATCTTTAATTGAAAGAGGTCCACTTAAAAGTTGGTAGAGTAGAAAGACTTGTATCTCCTTGTATCTCTCCTCTTAGGAGTTTAGTGGCCTCTCGCATGTCACTAAACATGGTACATACACTTCAGCTTCCTCAGTCAAATGGAGACACTGGTCCCTGTCTCATAAAGCTGGGCTTTTAGATTTACTGAGAATATAACAGTAGAAGGCATTTGCAAAAGTTAAAAGTGCCATTGACATGATGTGATTACTATCCAGGCAACACAAAAAAGAACCTTGAGATGGGTGACCAATATTTCCTGAGAGTCTGGTTGAATCATTGATTCACTCTTAAAAGCTCTAAGACCTTAGGGAAGCTGAACACAAAGCTTCTACATCTTGACCTCTAAAAGGATTAAAATTTTTTAAAGTGTATGAAGCTCTCTGAATATAGTAAATGTCAACAAATGTTACTTTATGGTCTTGTAGGGGAGGAAGACATTTCCTCTACCCTCTCTGGGTTCTTCTGGCTGGAGAATGAATTAAATTCACATGAGACAGAATAACAGGAGAAAATTAAACAAAGGTTTATAACATGTATACATGGGAGGCTCAGGCAAGCTGAGCAACTCACCAAAATGGCTGAAGCCCCCACCTTAAATATCATCTTCAGCTAAAGACAAAGGAGGATGTTGGGGGTGGAGGGGGAGCTGATCATGGGAGATAACCAAACAAGTACAGTAAACAAATGCAGATTTAAGTCCTTGCCTTTGGCATTGATTAAGAGTTTCTAGAGATAAGGTCATCCCCCCTTCTTCCTGGTACAGAGAGGGAGACAACTTTACAGACGGAGATTTCCTTCACAATGTAAATGTCTCTTAACAAAGGGTAAGTAAATTCTACTTTTCAGTTGCTTTCCTGTCTGCAGTTTATTAAAAGTAACCAGCCCCAAATAATCCTCATGCCAAAGAGACATATCTTGGGGTGGCCAATTCCCATCCCCCACAGTCTCCTCATCTGGACCTTTTAAAAACAGTATTGTCTTCTATCTACATAGAATAGTATGAGTGGGATTTGGCTTGGTTACAAAGGAAAGACAAGAAGGTTCAAATTCAAGTATAGGCAATGGACATTAGAAGACTCAAGAAGTAGAGACGTGCTGTTTCTAAACTAAGTTGCTGGTGGAGACCCTCCCTCGTGATCTTTTTAGCTTTAACAAGCATCCTATATTTAACTAAAGTCTTCATGCCACCAACTCTTGCCCCAAACCAGCACCTTGACCAGAAGATAACAGTCAGTCTCTCTGATTTGACTGCAAGCTCCCAAGAGGGATAAGAACAGTCTTTTTTTTTTTTTTTTTTTAACAAACATACTAATCAATGAATAATTACAGAGACAAAGACTTTTCTTTTTACTACTTGTTTTTTTGGTGAGGAAGATTGGCCCTGAGCTAACATCTGTTGCCGATCTTTTTTTTTTCCTTCTTATTTTCCCCAAAGGCCCCTAGCACATACTTGTATATTCTAGTTGTAGGTCCTTCTACTTCTGCTATGTGGGATGCCACCACAGCATGGCTTGATGAGTGATGCATAGGTCCACGCCCAGGATCCAAATCAGCAAACCCCAGGGCCACAGAAGCAGAGCGCATGAACTGAACCATTCAGCCACAGGGCTGGCCCCAGAACTGTCTTCATCATTCTTTTTCCCCAGCTCTATGTTTAGTGCCTGCTTCAGCCTTCAGAGGCACTCTATCGTGGAGTTGGTAGACCTGGACTCCAATCGCTGTGGCATCCTAAGCAGGTGCCATTGACAAAGTGATTCAGCCTGTTTAAAGCTACAGTTTCTTCATCTGTAAAATCGAGACACTTCTGATACACAAGGATTGGAGAGAGGAACAGAGCAAGAGTCTGTAAGGAGCTAGCCTAGTGAACCGCCACATAGTAGGGAATCAGCACATCATGGAAGCTCATGTTATTGTTAGGAATAGAATCACCCAGTGTGCCATGCGAGGGAGCCCAGTGAGATCAGGGTGCAGGCAGGGGTAATAGAATATGGACAGTCAGATCTTACAGCTAAAAAAAAGTAAAAAAGGCTCAAGTGAAATTTGTCCCCGTTTCACTAAAATAATACGCTCTGAGCCTGAGACCTTTTTCCTCCTGTCTACTGCCCAAAACTCATTTCTCCAACAGAGATCTAAGCCACCATAAATCCCACCAGGGGTCAAAATGGCTGACACAATTTTAACTACAAGAGAGCACAGCATAAATGGCGTCATTATTATCCCCAAGGGCTGCTCTCTGCCTTTTCTAGGGGACAAAAGAAAAAGTCATATTTTTTAACCTGGAAATATATAGTATTCTAGCACTTTTGAGAGACAGATCCAAGAACTCAGAAGCACAAAGGCTGTTAAAGTATGACAAGACTTAAAGTGAACAATCTTTCTGCTGTTTTTTAAATCTCTTTGTTGCTCTCCTACCCAAAAGCCCAGAGACACTGTTTCTAAATAAAGTCAGTTCTGCCTCCAATGTCCTGTGACTATGCAGTCCTCCATATTCCTCTAGATTCTATAACCAGATCTCATCTGGTGACAGAGCACTCGCTCCCTCACTGAGGCCGCACACTTTTTCCCGGGGAGGTACAATACTGCAATCCAATTCTGACACTGACTACTCGGAGTTAGTTCAGACTTCACGAGTTAGAGGCACAGTCTCCAACCAGACTGTCCTCACTTCAGACAACAGCCACAAGTTCAGGGGTCCCCCAGGCCACCTGCATTTCTCACCAACTGGTTACAAATTCAGAGGTTCCCATAGCTCCCTCGGGTTCAATAATTTAGAACGACTCACGGAACTCAGGAAAGTGCTATACGTATGATCAAAGTTTTATCATAAAGGATACAAATCCCCGGGCCAGCCCAGTGAAAAGATACACAGGGCAAGGCGTGGGAGGGTCCTGAATGTAAAGCTTTGTGTCTTTGCCCGACGGATTCAGGAGGCACCATCCTTCTGGTACATGGATGTGTTCACCAACAAGAAGCTCAAACAAGCTTCAGCATCCAGAGTTTTCATTGGGGGTTTCATTATATTGGCATCATTGATTGAATCATTGGCCATGTAGCTAAACTGAGTCTCCACTCCCCTCCACTCCTGAAGGTTGGGCCAATATCATGTGGCTCAAAGCCCCAGTACTCTAATCCTACGATTAGTCTTTCCAGCATAGCCATCCCTCATCCTGAAACTATCTAGGGGTTCACTATGAGTCACTTCATTAGCATAAATTCAAGTGTAGTCCCAAGGGCTCACCATGAATAACAAAGACATTCCCAACATTTTGGAAATTCCAAGAGTTTAGAAGTTCCATCTCAGGAACTGAGGGCAAAGACCAGACAAATACATCATTATACAACAAGAGGGGGTTCTAACCTCTAAAGACTTGATATTCTCACTCTAGACCCAATGCTTGTTCACCAGTTGCCAACTTCAGCAAGTCAAACACTTTCTTGCTGGCATCTCAGTCTCTTCACCTTCTGGCACCATTATACCCAGCCACTCTCATTCCACTATTCTCTGTCACAAAATCTGCACCCTACTACTCCTGCTCTATCTTAGTCTCCCCAGATAAGTCATGGAATGCTGAGATAACCTCAGGAACATGGATGAATAAGACCCGCAAGGATCTAGGACATGAACCCACTCTAATATTTAAGAGTGAGCAGAGGAAGAGCAACCTAGAAAGGAACTGATGAAGTAGGGGAATGTAGCTGCTGCAGGTGGCCATGGAGGCCCCGGAAATGAACTTTCAACATGCAGGGAAGACCCAATAGTGTCAGCTACTACTGGGAGCTTAAGGAAGAAAATGGCTTAAAAGTTTCCATTGGATTTGGCAATAAAATTTTCATTGTTGACCTCATTAGAAGCAGTTCCAGTAGCATGATAAGGGCAGGAGCCAGATTGCAGAGGGTAGAATAGAGAATGTGAAGTAAAGAGGAGAGAAGCAGCTATATCTGTCTTTTTAAAGAGAAAACAGAGGCTGAAAGGTGCCAGGGGGCCTGAAAGGAATAGCATATTCAGGATAGAAGACTTGAACGTGTTCAAGTGCTGACAGCAAGAGGTCAAAAGGGAAGAAAGAGGGAACATTGATCAAGCCAGGTTGCTAAGGACTGGGAGAGAAGAGCTCCAGAGGACAAGTAGAGGGATCAGCCCAGGTGGAGATGCTCCCCTTCCATTATAACAGAAGTGAAGGAGGGAAACATGGAGAGAGTTCTAGCTAATTTTTAAGTTCGGTGGCAGTAAGTTAAGTGGAGGGGATTGTTCCCATCTTTGGCTTCTACATTCTCTGTGAAATAGGAAGAATTGTCATATGCTTAACTTATGACAGTCAAACATTTAAGGAGAGGAGAGCGAAGAACGCAAGAAAAAGTCTGTCAAGAACTAGAGAGAGAACTAAGAAACCACAGAATGATTCCAGGGCACCAGTGGAGAGCCAGTAGCATCTGAGAACCCTGAAGTTGCAGTGAAACTAATCTGCAGATCTGTGTGGGTTTCTCTATAACACTTAGCAACACTGGTAGAGAAGGCGGATTGTTAATTAGATACAGAGTTGAGGTTTTACCAGACAGTATAAACGAAAGCCAATGGAGCAATGCTATGGTCTAGACAGTGGCTGAAGTAACAGGAAGCTGCAGAGAGAATGAGGAGTGGGCTTATAGACACGAAGAATATAAAGAGAGTGATCAATGGTCTGGAGTTCCTAGTTTAAAAGACAGAAATAGTGTGACTTATTTAGTAAAAGAAAGAGAAAGATAGGAAGTTATTATGGTCAGAAATTAGGTTGTGACCTAGGAGATGACACTGTACATGAGAAGATCCAAGAACAGGGAGTCAGAGTGTTGCTGGGGCTCCCTCATGAACACTGAGCTAACCCAGGATGAGGCGAGGGGTTCAGATGCAAGGAAAGACTGTGAGCCACATCCTGGTATCTTTAGTGGAAGGAGGAAGATGAGTAAGAGATTGTTACATGATGACTAAGAAATATAGAGTGAAAATCACAGATCAGAGGCTTACGGGCCAAATCGGACCAATAGCAAGACTCTATTTGGATGGCACAGGGTTTTTTGCTTATTTGTTTTATGATGAATACCTCCTGTCATTTAAAAATCAGGAGAGTTCATATAAAAATCTGGATTCTTTGGAAGGCTGCTCTTAAAAACTATGAAGATCTAGCAACATGAGGCTCATGGCAACATGGCCCTCCACTGTGACCTGTGGAGCTGAGGATCAATTGTGGCCTTTAGAGTATTGTGGGGGATCACAATTGACCACCACAAGAGATATGTCTTGGGCATGAGGATTATTTTGGGCTGGTTACTTTTAAAAACTGCAAGACATGAGAGAAACTCTGAAAAGTAGAAGTTATGCTTTGTAAGAGACATTTACATTGGTAAGGGAAATCTCCATCTGTAAAGGTGTCTCCTTCTCTGTACCAGGAAAAAGGGGGGATGACCTTATGTCTAAAAACTCTTATCAATGCGGAAGGCAAGGACTTAAATCTGCATAATAACCTTACTCTTGTTTACTGTGCTTGTCTGGTGATCTCCCACAGCTGATTCCCCCCACCCCCAACATCCTCCTTTGTAGCTGAAGATGGTATTTAAGATAAGAATCTCTGCCATTTTGGTGAGTTGCTCAGTTTCCCTGAGTCTCTCCCACGTATACATGTTATAAAGTTCTGTTTAATTTTCTCCTGTTATCCTGTCTCATGTGAATTTAATTCATAGGCTGGCCAGAAGCACCTAGAGTGGGTAGAGGAAATGTCTTCCTCCCCAACAGTATCAAGCTGTCTCTAGCTCACCACCGCCTCCACAGGTTTACTTCACTCATTGAAGTTACTTGCCTGCCTTCTTAGGCATTTCATTGGTGGCGTCTAGGAGAGGGCAGGCAATGCCAAAGCACACAAGTCTTAAAGGGGCTGAAATTTTTACGTGAGTTATTTTGGGGAGTTGTGGTGAGAAGCAGAGATGGTGCCAATATCACCTGTTGACCCTGAGGTATAGGAGAATGAACAGCTCCCCTTGAGAAGGGAGAAGCAGGTTCAGATAAAAAGGTGGAGGGAGGGGCTGTCCCAGTGGCGCAGCAGTTAAGTTCGCACGTTCCACTTCTCAGAGGCCTGGGGATCACTGGTTCAGATCCCGGGTGCGGACATGGCACTGCTTGGCAAAAGCCATGCTGTGGTAGGCATCCTATGTATAAAGTAGAGGAAGATGGGCATGGATGTTAGCTCAGGGCCAGTCTTCCTCAGCAAAAAGAGGAGGATTGGCAGTAGTTAGCTCAGGGCTAAGCTTCCTCAAAAAAAAAAAAAAAGGTGGAGGGAGTGGTTAATGAGAAGTCTGAGGTTATGAATGAATTTCTTGATTGTGGAAATTCTGGAGTACAGACATAAAAGTTTTGGTAGAAGCTGTGTCAAGTGAGAGGAAACAGAGATCAATACTAAAGGACAGGCCAAAGCAGATGACTAGAAGCCACCTGGGAAAACAGATATCTGAGACATGAAGCATCTAATGTGAAACTTCAAAAATGTCTAACTAATTACTCTTGGGAGCAACCTGGTAGCTGAGGTGGGGTCACTGACCTGGACCCTGGGTGCCCAAGTCACCTTGGCAAAGATCTCACCAGGACAGCTCAGGAATACCTAAAGAAAACTCTGACACCAAATCACAAGGAAGCAAATCAGACTGAATTTCTAATCCTCTTTTTCCTCCACTTTGTCCACAGATCACAGAATCTCATAGGAGGAACCTCACCTGGCTTACCCACCTGTTATCCAAAGCAAGAATCCTCTTTATATCATCCCTGGCAACGATGCATTTAGTTCCCTTGGGGGCAATGCAAGGCCCTGGTAACCAGAGAGAGAGAAGCAGAAAAGGAAGATGCCAAAAACATGCTAGGTCTCTTCAAAATTTCACCAGCGCTTGGCTCAAGAACCAGGAGAAAGGAATGGAAGTTCTTCTATCTCCTCTTCTCTAACCACATGGATTCTTGTCCCTAGCCCACTAAAACTCTTAGCAATACATTTCAGCCAAAATAGTATATATTAAATGGACTTTTGTGAGCAAGCCAAGAAACCTGACCACTGATTTAAAAGGACTATTCTCAAATAAATTGAGTTCTGGGTTCTAAACACCCAACTTGGAAACTTTAGGCACACAGCTTATGAGAACGGTCAAGACTGCCTAGATTTTAAACCAGATTTGAGAAAACGTGTAAGTTTCAACTTGCTTTGTTCAAGGATCCTATCAATCAAAGCATGGTGGCTTGCCTTCCTACAATAACTACAGATTCATCAAAGGCTCCCTTCTCCTTTTAAGGTGTAAATCCACTTCCCCTGATGTTTGTTCACCTTATGAAGAGCTCCGTGCCCAGTCCTTTCTGGATTCAGTCCAGGCTCCTCCTGAAGTGGCTGGGGAGGTGTCAGAACCCCGTGGACACAATGACCCTGTGGGCTTCAATGCAGACTTCACCCTCCAACCATGGGATTCCTAGGGTAAAGGGTGTGAACGCAAGAATCAGCATGGAGACAATGCCAATCGGTTGGTCCTTTTGTTCTAAGACATTGAAAAGCATTCCATACTCTCTCCACGGCCTTCCTCTCTCAACACCTGGCTATCACATCTTAAACAAACTGAAACTCATCTTGGTGCAGCCTTCCATTCAGATTTCCGATGGTAGATTTTCCTCCTCTTTTACCTTTTTGCCGTTCTCTCCTTGTCAAAAAAAGAGCAATAAAAGGAAGCAGAGAAGCACTCACAGTTTCTCACCTTGTCTTGCTTCAGTCTAAACAAGAAAATGTCTTATTAAAAAAAGAGGGTGCGCTGGGGGGAGAAAGGTGATATTTCATTTTATTGGGGAGAACGAATCATTGCTAGAGAATGCCTGTGGCTAAATGAGACCATCAAACCAAGAGCAGAGCGGCAAACAGCGTGCACAAATATGAAGTAATATCTTTCTACTCTGAGGGAAGCTGACACTCAATTTCAGAAGCTTCAGGCAGGCAGCTCCGAGTTTGAAGAAATCACAGCCACCTTCTTGGAACCATTTACAACTGCTTCGACTCTCTGCAGTGAAAGCTGAAAAATGCAAATGAAATGGGGCCATTTAAAGAAAAATATCCCTGCTAACTGTGCTCTGGGAAAGAAAAAAAAAAAGCCTATAGCTCAGAGGGCAATCTTAAAGTCAATGAAACTCAGCAGCGCCGGATGGAGCTTCATTCTGATGGCTAATGTGCGCTGTGCTTCTCCCTCATAAGATTAAAAGTATTTAAAGAAAGGGTAACATCACCCTGTTTAGGAGATTAATTTCTTTTCTGAAAAAAATGTCTGTTTTTGCTGTCACTTCTGGTTTGACGAAGAGTAAAACCAGAGCTTATTCTAAACGTTTGCTGCTGAAAATTGCCAACAGGGGGACTGGAAGTAAAAACGCTGGAGAGGTCAAGTTCTTCCCCATTCCCCAGGCAAACTCATGCTTATATTATCCAGGAAGCCATTGGAAATGTATTTCTTCAGGGACACAGATTCTAATAATACGTGCGACATTTATTAAATACTGAATGCCAGGGACTAAGCCTAGCAACTAACATGAATTATCTCGTCTTCACAACCCCCTCTTCCAACATACACACACAGTGTGTCCCCTCACTCTATGCGTTCTACAGGTGAGGCAACCTAGCTTGGGGAGATCGACTAACTTGCTCAAGGTTACAGAGCTAGAAAGTGGCTGGGCTAGACAGAGTTCAAGGTTAGGTTGTCAGCTCCCGAGCTCAAAGCTACACAATGCTGTGAGGCCCACAACAGCCTCTCAAGGCAGTTCATTTCAATTCAATCCAGTAAGCCTTACCAAACTTCAACATTGATATAATTCAGTAAATTAAGTCTTGCTTTGAAATTTCTTTCTTTGAAGACTGTATTTCAAATACAGTCAAATACAGAATTTGATGAGCAGGCACCATAAACCTAGGGTGGAGGAGCAAAGTGGGGACAGCTGGCTCACAAAAGGAAAAGGATGCATGAAACTTCCTGCCCTTCATGTACTTAGGATATAATTGGCACCCCATCTTTATTAAGCCATTTAATTCAAAAGAAGAACCTACATTAATTCAGAACCTAAATTCTTCTTGATGCAACTCAAGTACATTTTCCTACTTTATGATGAGATAGTAAAGCCAGGCTGCCGACCTCACCACCTTCTCTAATTCTTAGGTAAAGAGTGTAGTCTGAATCCGACAGTATGCAGAGCAATGAGAACCCTTGTACACTGCTGGTGGCAGTGTAAATTAATACAATCAGTAGGAACACAGTTTGCCATTCTCTTGAACATTTGGAGATATGCGTACCTGACAACCCAGAATTTCCACTCTCAGGTACTTTCCCTGGGGAAATTCTTGCACGTGAGTACCAGAAGTCATGCACATGAATGTTTCTAGCAGCAGCGTCTGCAAAAACTAAAAGCCAGAAACAGCCCAAATGTCCATCAACAGGACAAACGAAAAACAAATCGTGGCACATACACACAAGGGAACACTCTGATCTATTGAAAATGAATCAATTACAGCTGCATGCATCAACATGGATGAATCTTGTAAGCATAATGAGCTAAAGAAGGAAGTAACAAATGAAAACATTTCATACGATGCACATACCATTCAAAACAGGCAAAACCAAACTGTGTTGTTTGGGGATGCATAATAGGTAGTAATAGCCTATTTTTTTAAAAGGCAAGGAATAGGTCATCACAAAAATGTGGAGAGGGGTCATCTCAGAGGTGACTGGGAAGGGACACATGGCATAGGTAGGGGCTGGGCTTCTAAGACATTGGCACTGTTCCAATATTGAACCTGGATGGGGGCTAAATGGGTCCTCATTTTTTAAAATATTCACTAAACAGAATATATTGAAATGCATATTTGTTATAAAACATGGTCTTATGTACGTATGATAGATTGTATAAGAATATACTCTGTGTATGTAATATAATATCAAGAAAGTATGTAGCCTGGCTTAATCTGTGGCAGAGAATGAGCCTGTTTTCATGCAGAGTTACAGAAGTTCTGAAATCCTTGGCATCGATCCTTCTAATCCTGAAATTCTCTTAGAGAATGCCACCCTGAGACTTTCCAGTCGCTGCTTGCACACTACAGTTATGGGAAACTCAATACCTCTCATAGTAGCCACTTCTTTTTTTCTTTTTTGAGGGGGTTGATTCTTTAGGCAATGGAGCCCCATATTTGTTGTTTAACTGGGTAAGATATACATAACACAAAATTTACCAAGTTTACCATTTTTTAGTGCACAGTTCAGTGGCACTAAGTACATTTACATTGTTGTGCAACCATCACCACCATCCATCTCCAGAACTTTTTCATCTTTCCAAACTGAAATTGCATACCTATTAAACAACAAATCTCCATTTCCCCCTTCTCTCAGCCCCTGGCGATCATCATTCTACCTACTGTCTCTATGAATGTAATGACTTCAGGCACCTCACAGAAGTGGAATCATGCAACATTTGTCCTTTCGTGGCAGGCCTATTTCAGTTAGCATAAAGTGGTCGAGGTTCATCTATGTTGTAGCATGTGCAAGAATTTCTTTCCTCTTTAAGGCTGAATAATATTCCATTGCATATATATATACCTCATTTTGTTTATCCATTCATCCATTGATAGGCATTTGGGTTGTGTCTATCTTTTGGTTATTGTGAATAATGCTGCTGTGAGCATGAGTGTAAGACCATTTCTTTTTGACTACAAGTCCTTATATTCAACTAAAATTTGTCTCCTTATAACTTCCGCCTCTTGGTCTTCATTCTCCTACCTTAAGTCCTTGCAAAGCAAACCCTCCCCCTTTTCCTCACAAGGAAACCTCAAATATTGCAAGACAACCTTGACATTGTAGTTACCTCTTCTTTAGCCCAGATATGACAAGGTCTTTTGTTATTTCAACCATTCCTCATCCGATGCATTCTCCAAGCCACTCGTCAACCTAACATGCTTCTCTGGATACATGTCAGATTACATTAACTTTTATGGAAACCACAACCCACTATTGTTTCACCTTCTGTTTATGTTCCAATAAAAAGCCCTTCACCTAGAAAGCCCTCTCCCTTTCAATATCAATATCTGCAAAACCAGGTCTCCTGATTCTGTGGCTGTGTAATTGATTTTTGAGCTTCAATGCAGCAGATTAACATTTATATGTGTTAAATCTCATCTTCTTGAATTTAGTCCAGACTTTCAGTCTATCAAGATCGCTTTTAATGTTATCTCATGTGACTCTATGTCATACAAGAAAACTGGAAATTATATTTGTTACCATGTTCCTTCACATCGTTGACGTATATATTGAACAAGACATGGTTAAGGCAAAGGTAAATTTCACTGACCTCTCTTTCCAGATTATCACTTATTAACACTCTTTAAATACATAAATTCAACCAACTGGAAATCCATTTAACTGCAGTGTTGCTTAATACACCTACCGTAGTCTTATCCACTATGATATCATAGACAATCTTGTCAAACATGTGGAAATCAAGATATGCTGGATTTATGGACCTTCCAAGAGTCTTTGTTCTTTTTTTGATGAGGAAGATTGGCCCTGAGCTAACATCTGTTGCCAATCTTCCTTTTTTTTGCTTGAAGAAGATTGTTGCTGAGCTAACATCTGTGCCAATCTTCTTCTACTTTATGTGGGATGCTGCCACAGCATGACTTGACAAGCAGTGCTAGGTCTGCGCCCAGGATCCAAACCTGTGAACCCTGGGCCGCCAAAGCAGATCACACAAACTTAACCACTACGCCACTAGGCCTGCCCCTGGACCTTCACAGGTTTACCAATGTAGCTGGTCCATCATGGTTCAGTTTATGGCAGCAGTATCCATACTGGCTGCTAGAGATCCCCTCATTCTTTTCTAAGCATGAATAAAGCATGAGTTTAATGCACTGTTGAAGACTTTTATCAGATCCAATGTCCAGTTCCCTTGGAGGTGGCTTCCAAAACTATTTTTTCTCTCTTTTTGAAAATTAGAGGAATATTTCTCTATGTACGTATTCTGGGGAATTTTCCATTCTTCGCGATTGCTGAAAACAAGAGTTTTGAGATTTTATCAGCAAATGTCTTCAATACATGAGGATGCAACCACCTGGACTTGGAGACTGTGATCTGATTCAAAATGACTACATGTTAATATCTTTCCACCCCCCTTAAGTCATATATTGTAACCTCTCTTATTTGACTTCCTCATTCTTGATGAAGACTGAACCTAAACTTCCACTGGGCTTCCACCTTCTCCACTCATCTGTTAACATTACAATTGCCTTAAGCAATTGGCCCATCCATTTTAGGTAATTTCAATTTTCATTGTTCTTCTTGCACTTTTAAGCCCTTTTATTGGTTGGGAAAATAAGATTTGTGGTCTTCAGTGGATAAGAAGGAAAAAATAGATATATCCAGGTACCAAGACTTATAGGCTTTGATTGGTTCTTCCATCTATAATGGAGAAGGTCTCTTCACTCCAGCTGTGCAACTACTGTGAAAATTGGCCGAAGGGAACAAAAGAAATGCGATCACATCAAAGATAGACAGATGAATCAGCCCCATTCATTGCCATTTTATTGACCTGGGGAATATCCGGCCTCAGTATCTTCAAAACTCAAATGATGAGCTGGACTTAGTCCTCTAAAAAGGGGCACTACTGTCACTTTGGACCAAAAAATTCTCTGCCGTATGGAACTATATCACACCATATAGCACAGAAGCATGTAGAATGCTTAACATCTGTAATTTCAGGACATTAAATTCAGTTGTGTTACTCAGTCACAGTCATCGCGACAATCCAAAACAACAATATACATTTCCAAGTGCCCTTGGTGGAGACCCACTGACAGATGATGTTTAAAGTCCCTTTCAGCTCTGAATTTCTGGATCTATAATTCTTTGCAGACAGAAACTTTAAAGTTTTAAATCATTAATAACTTTATGTTAAGTTTTGGTCAATAACATATTACATTATTGAAAGTCATTTTCTGGATGAAATAGAGGTAGTCTGTTCAATTTCAGCAGGCATGCAACATTTTTATCCAATTTTTTTTAAATTGGCGGGAGTAACTACAAATCTAGACATTTAGAAAAACTAGCATGCAATCAATCACTTGAGTCAATCGGATGAAGAGCCTAGATGAATAAAAAATGTTGACAAGTTCTTACCACAGTATCACAACAAAGAAAACAAGCTGCTAAATCTATATGCATTTTGCTTTGTTTTAAAGGAGCAAAAGCCTAACACGTTTCTTATCCCCCACTGTATCTTGAAATTCTCCGGCAGATCAAAAGAATTTCCCCAAATCCAGGAGAACTATCTTCCTGCTCAGAACTGTATATTTGCCTTATCTCAGAGCAAATAATTTAGTCCATCAACACTGTGCCTTCCAAGAAGCTTATTTTTTATCCTTTCCCTTTACAATACCTTCCTGCTCCACACCCCCCCAACACACATATGCCAGCCCCTTTCCTCACCCCCATCACTACCATCACTGGCACTGCCACCACCACCCTCACCCAGGGAGAGCCAGAGCCATGGCCGGTTGGCCTTCCCTCAGCACAAACTGGCACAACTACTCTAGTGCCATGCATGGGTCTCTCTGCAGTCAACATCTGCAGAAAGTATTTTCCTCTCAAAGCAGAAGGGTACCCTCCTACAAAAATATCTGGCTCCTTCCAAGGCTTCTGAGCTAGTCCAGACAGAGAGAGCGGGTTGTAAAACTGAAGACACCTCTTTTATTTTTTTCTTGGTAGGGGAGTAAAAATGGGGAAGGAGTACCTTTAAGACAATGCATTGTGTCAGGCTGCCTTCCCTTCCCAGCAGTTCCAGGATGCAGCATCAGCAAAACATGTTATGTCATGTTCTGATGTGCAGACAAAGAAAGAGGGGAATTCAAACACTTTGCAAGGGGTGGGGCTTTGAGACTCTCGGCTCCTCTTCCTGCTGTCTCCTTTCTCCCTGGTTTTGGGGAAGGGGGAAACACTGCAAAGGATTTGGGGGCTGCACCAAAAAGAGTGAAGGGACAGAGTATGTGAGAAGCTGAGATGTACGTAGCTACCTTAAAGACACTGGAAGTTGAGCCTCAACTTCAATTCATTTTTGTTTTTCTGCTAATTATCTGGCATAGAAAGCCAGTAACAGGGCAGCTATTCTCCTAGCAAAGGGATTCATGTGTCCAGCCCGGATTGGAACCAGGCTTTGGATAAAGGCTGTACAATCCCCATAGCTTCTTCTGTCACACACAGAAGAGATGGGACTAGCTATTCTTTCTTAAGGACAGAGCCAGTGAAAATGAGTTGATACCATAACCACTGGGATCTAGGTTACATATGGCAATGAATCCTGCAACACAGGAATCTTATGCGATGTTTCATCCAGAGGTCTTAATATCTGAAGAGTTTCTCATCTCTCCTCTGTGTCTAGTCTGGTCTTTTCCAGAGGCAGTGGTTGGTGACAGCTTCATTTGTCTTTCCTTCTTTTCTCCATTTCTTAATTTAGCAAACTTTTCTCCAGCATCTATTGTGTCTGTCTCTATGCTTGGAACTGGGAGGAGAAGAAGGGAAAACTTTTCCTTTGATTCTAATCCAGGTGATTTATATCTGTAGTTCGCACCAGTGTAGCAGCAACAGGAATGGACAAAAATGGTTGCATTCAAGGCCTGTTAAGGTGGTGGAAGTGACAGGTTTTGATGACACATAGGAGGTGATGGAACTGACAGGTTTTGATGACAAATAAAATGTGGAGAGTAAGAGGACGAAAAGAATCAGGGGTGACTCCTAAATTTCTGGCATGAGAAACAGGGTGAAAGTAAATGCCAATTACAGAGCAAAGGAACACAGGAGTGTCTAAGGGAGCAAGTTTCAGGAAAAAGATAATTCAATTTTAGACAGGTTGAGTTTGAGTTGCATGCAGGATATCCAAGTGGAGATGTTCAAGAGAAAGGTGGACAAATGCATCTTATGCTTAGGACAAGGATCTGGGCTAAAGACATGAATTTGGGAGGCACTGCATTCAGGCAATTTGTTACACATGCTAGGAAAAGCAGGGTTGAAGGAGGTCTGTGTATCTTTCCAGCCCCCAAAGAGATAAGAAAATCCAAATGAAAATCCCACAGTGTTTTGGGAATTGATCACCAGCCTAGATTTCAAAGAAAGGTGCTGACTGAGTGAGGAAAATCCCATGAAGTCACAAAAGGCAGCCTTGGTGGGCCCAAAGGACCAGCATCTTTCAGTAACAGGCAAACTGAGCCTTTGTGCAGATCCAGCTGCATAGAGAAAGATTCCCATTCTGCCAGGCTTGGCCAATGATGGTATGACCTTTCAAATGTCGGAAGAGCATAGTAAATAAGGCTTTACAAGCAAAGCCCGTGGGCTCAGCTGAAGAGCACCAGCAAAATCAGCTTCCCCAGAATGATTTCACAGGGTGGGGATTTAGCAGCATATTCAATACTTTTAAAAGAATTTTTTTAAGGAGCCGGCCCTGTGGTATAGTGGTTAAGTTCAGCACACTCCACTTAGGCAGCCCAGGTTTACCAGTTCGAATCCCAGGCACCAAGCCACACCACTTGTCAGCCATGCTGTGGTGGCAACCTATATATAAAGTGGAGGAAGTTTAGCACAGATGTTAACTCAGGGCTAATCCTCCTCAGCAAAAAAAAAAAAAAAAAAAAAATTTAAGGGAAGTTGACCTGCCTCCATCCTAAGAGCTTTAACATCTTCCCAACCTCTCTTGGACTTGCCTCTGTCCATGCGGCAGCACCACAATAAGCAGAGTTTCTTCCCAAGTCTAGCACAGAGTTCTCAAAGGAGCATTTTTTCCTACAGACATAGAACCTCTATGGGTGCTGCTGGAAAGAAGGGTGTTAGCAGGTGAGGTGGAATGAAATGGCAGCGGCTGAGCTGAGCTGAGCAAAGAGGAGGGGGAAGGGTGGGGTGCCCCAGTGCACGCCCAGAGCCAGGGTGGGGCTGAGGCGGCCGGCCAAGGCATGAACCCACTTCAATTCCAGGTACTTGGACGTCAAACCAAGCCCACCCCTCTGGGGCTAAAATTTGTTTATTCTTGGCTGAGGAAGATTCCAGGTTTTCAAAAAGGAGAGAGGAAATGAGAAATCAGAAGAAAATCCTAAAGGTCTTATTATCAAATGACACAAGTTCTTCTGTCAATAGAAAAGCACCAGAAACATACAACTTTTCCCAAAACTTCCCCACCCACAGCACAAACATGCTTTTAGGTTACCAGGAAGAGTTTTTCGCAGACGTGGCCATTAAAACATTAGCTAATGAAAGAGACAAACAGCAAGTTCATTGTCAGGATTGACTTAAGACCCATGTCATCCCAACTTGCGGTCAAATAAAAAAGATCACACTGGGAAGGGGCATAAAAGAGTAACACCATTTTTCTTCTCTTTCTTTTTCCTTTTATTTTTGGATTTTTAATAAATGTTTTATTTTAGAATAGTTTTAGATTTACTTTTCCTTTCTTTTCAATGTCCCACAATACCATCTTTTTAAAAAAACAAGCATTTGACTAATCAAGTCCTGATGAAGCCTTTTTAAGAACTGCCAACAGGGCCACCCAACTTTGAAGAAACCTCGACTCCAGGGAAAACCTCAGGCCGTCACCCTAGACCAGCTGTCAGCCTCAGGGGTGTTTGCAGCTCCGGGTCAGCACTGTTCGTAAGCCCAGCCAAAGCCAAACTCTGGGTGTTCTTACAGATCAGAATTGATATAAAAACAGCCCTTAGTTTTTAAGCACTTTAAAATCGACAAAAAGGGCTTCCACATACCTCGGTTTATCCTCACAACTCTGTGAGGTTTACCATGCTGTGTTATAGACAATCCTGGAGAGTAGAGAAACCCAAGGGAAGGATGCTAGAAAAGGCCAGAGCTGGGACTATACTGTAGATCTTGTAAGTCCACACCGAGCTGCCATACCCCGGGTGCTGACGAGAGATGACAGTCTGGCAGGATGGGGGAAGAGACACAGTCAGGAAGCACACATGCCTGGTAGTCATGCTAATAAGGCCTCGGTGGTGAGCACTTCCCTACTGGAAACATGGACCCCCACCCCACCCCCCTCTGAAATGCTGGGTCTCCAGCATTTCCCACCACGCATTCTGCTGGGCCAGGTGGCACCCCCTCACCTCCCTCCTCAGCTAAGCCCAGGAACAAGGCTCATGGTCTCCCATGGCTGGTTCCCCATCCAGGGGACGACTAACGTTCTGAAGCATTAGAAGTCTCAAGAAGGAGATGTGGCCCAAACTTCCAACCCCACACACTACAAGGAAAGATGAGATGCTCCCTTGGTCCTCATGTCACCTAGCTCTCTGGGTCACAGAATTGTACAGACCAGTGCTTCTCAAACTTGAATGAGTTGCCTGGGGATCTTGTTAATCTAGGGGTACAGATTCTGATTCAGTAAGTCTCAAGGGGGGCCTGAAATGCTGCGTTCCTCACAAGCTCCCAGGTGCGTGCTGCTGGCCTGAGGACCACACTTTGAGGAGCAAGGCTGTAGAGACTGTCAGAGCTAGAACGGGCCATAGAGATCATCCTTCTCAGTACTTTTCAAACTGTGTTGCCGGGAAGTTCTGATAAGGTATTTCAGGGGATAATTTGAAAGACCAGGAGGAAACCAAGACCCCTCTGCTTCCACCAGAGTGGCTCTGCTTTTCCGTTCTAGGAATTGAAATTCTTCATAAAGTTTCATTTTATAAAAGGGTTCCTTTGTTTTATAAGTTTGAAAGCTACTGCTTTAATCCAATGACTTCACTTTACAGAAGAGGAGTTTGAGAGTAAGAGAGGACAAGTGAGTCATATGCGATGACACAGCTAATTGGAGGCCAAGCCAAATCAGAACCCTGGGCTCTTCTTCCCCACGCTACTCTTGCTGTCTTTAGGGGAAGACTTCAAAAATGCCACAATTCAGTGGTTTCTCCTCTTTCTCTTGGGTTTACTTTGGTAAGTACCCCACAGTACCCCAGCTCTTGGAGGGCAGACGCCCGGCCTCTCCCCACCAAGGGCTGGCTCTTCAGAGTTGCCCCGCCATCTACACTGGACAAGTCAGGGCAGCCAGCAGAGGAGGAAGAAGCTTACTCGAGCAAGGTAAAAGTAAAGAGCGTTCCCAGAGGCAAGATGGGGGTTAGCTGTGGAATCGTTCCACAGAAGGCAGGCGTGTGCTTGCAAGACCTCAGAATTCCTTGTCTTCAAGGAGGGGCCCAATTGACTCACCAGGGCACTTACAAGTGATTTACTTCAAGCTGATTTGCAGCAGGCATGCTAGGGCACCTGCAGGGCCGCAGCTGCAAAGGAAGGTGTCACTGGCAAGAGCAAAGCCGGAGGTGCAGGAGGTGCACGCAGGCAGGGGAAAGTCTCCGGTGAACAGCATGTCTAGCACAAGCCTGTGACCACGAAAGATCAGACACTCTGAGGCCAACAAGCTTAGGCCAGGGGGTGATTTAAGAAAGGCAGAAGACACGGTCCTTGGCCCCAAGAATCTGGAGAGATTGTGACGAGGCAAACAATGTGAAACAATTAGAGGACAATACCAAACAGCATGGAATTAAAAGCTAGACTGGAGGGTTCAGAATGTAACAGCCACAGCAGGTCAGTGCAAAAGAGGTTACCATGGGCTGTAGCATTTGGGGAAAAAACCCTGAGAAAGATCACACAGCAGCACAGAGGACGGGTAGAGGACGCAAGGAGAGAAATATGTCATGGATGGTGATCCATGTGGTCAGAGGAATGAAGGGATGCTATAAACAGCATCTGGAAGGGCGAAACATGAATTAAATCTGCAGGAGAGCAAGGGAGGATGTGGCTGGCTTGGAATCAGACTCCTCCTAGCGGAACCACAACTGATCGAATCTGGCCAACCCAATTCCAATCGCCTCTGCATTTCCACAGGGCTTTTCTAATTTCCCAGGCTATTGGGCAACTCCAAGAGCTCTGCTAAGATATAGGCAACAGGAGAAATGCTGAGCTCTACTTTGTGGTGGTCCTGAGCCAAGGTCAAGCTCACGTGTCAAGAAATCAATATCCATGCATTATTTCTGGCTCCAGCTAAAGCTTCTCTTTCTAAAGACTTGGATATACCCAGAGAATAGAGTCAGGTCAGCCCCAGGAAGGAAAAGAACCCCAGAGATTCAGAGAGACTAAATGCTTTGTTGGAAACCACTCAGTCAATTATGAAAGGGAAATCTATCACCACTTCTTTTCCACACACTCCTGTCCCTGGTCTGACTCCAACTAAAGACCAAGAGTGAGCCTTCTCAAAATCTCATCCCTCACTCACACACAGTCTTCCCGCATCTACATTTCTGAGATAGGTAAGTTTGAGTGAAACCCGCTTCCCCAGGGATGCACTGCTCAGTTTATAAACCTAAGAATGGAATTGCAAAGCCTTCTATTTCCTGCCTCACCACGTCATCACCCACCTCCATGGTACCATCTTCTGACTCCTGCACTGTGTTCAGCCAAAACAACTCAGCAGCCTGGCATTCTTCAAGCTCATTGGGATTACCAAGGGCTGTAAATAACAACTCCTGGCATCTAGTTCCTTGACCCCAGACTCTCTTTGACCCATCCTAGCATCATAACTTTCCTACCGTACTTCAGCAATCTCATTTGAGTTCTTCCCAAAGTTTATCTACAACCATCTGAAGAGTTCAGTTCTACATTAATAGTCATCTAAGACTGTTAGAGCCAGAAGGAGCCTTCAAGTCCATCTTCTCCAGCCCTACCACTTGACAAATGAGAAAACTAAGATCCACAGATGTAAAATGACTTGTCCAGGGTCACACAGATCCTTGGTAGTGGATGTGGGTTGGAATCTTGGTCTTCTAACTCCCAGACCACAGAGTGTTTGGATTACCTTATGAGAAGATGGCTTGTTGCCCAAGACCCTACCTAACCTCCACTTAACCATATCTCCTGAGCCATTTGCAAGTGAAGACACATATCCGATGACCACATGGTACATCAGCGATCCTGGCGGTGGGAAGCAGATGCGCCTGGGTCAGCTATTTGACATTATTTTACTTCACTTTAAAGCATCAGCCAGAAAGGATTAAGGTGCTGACTAGATGGCACACCTTTATTGCACAGTCGCCTCAAAAAGGAAAGTAAAGCATATTGAAGGGAAGTCTGTGCAAACTGCCTCATTAAACAGCGAAGTGACAAAGCAGAGTTACCACTTTGTTACCACACTCTGGTTACATCGTGAAACAATTGTGCGATTAACTCAGGTCACTCCCTGATGCTTCTTTTGAGACATTCAAACCCCTCATTGTCTGCAACCGTTTTGTCAAGCCCCAAGCAACAGAAATCCCACGCTCCTTCCATCTTCAATTCTGCTGAAAAGAATCCGTGTGGGTCTGGCAGGCTGTCCTGAGTGAAATGAGCACTGGGCTGAGAGCCCAGGACACCTGGGTTTCTTTGTTATTCACTGAGCAACCTTGAGCAAGTGGGTTCACCTCTCTGTAGTTCACCTGTGTGGGAGAGTGAAGTTGGAGGCAGAGAGGGAAACAAAACAAACTGTCCAGGTGCCTTTCCATGTAAGGAGTCTGTGACATTGACCGATACCAATATCCTTTCTCCGCTTCCATTTAGGGCAGAATGAGAGCAAGGGAACCTAATGGTTATTGAACATCCACTATGTGGCTGGACTGTGCTTGGGCCCACACCAGCCTATGATGTGGTATTGTGTAAGCCCCACATGTGGAAATAGTGATCAGAAATGTGAAGCTGCTCATCCAAAGTAACACTGTTAGTGAACAAGGGAGCCAGGATTTAAATAAATGTCTCTGCTCAAAAGACCTTTCTCTTTACACTATATCACACTGTCTTTAATAAAAGATGAGTTCATAAGACTCATATGACACCTCCCCTCCCCCACCGTTTGCAAACTCTGGACATTTAGAATAATTTCCTAACCACAGGAGTGAGAGAGACTGAAATATTGCACTTCAGGACCCTGGGAAGGCCCCATCTCTGGATTTCCTTTTTAGAGAAAGTGAACTTTCTGAAACGTTTGGAGCCAGGATACGAGGGCACTATGAGTCAACCAACCCCACCAATTTGCCGGGACGCACACCAGCAATTCTTCTCTCTCTCGGGGAGTCAGGGGGAGCCATACCTGCATGCCACCAAAGCCAGTAGGAGTACCCTTTTTTTCTAATAAGCAACAAATTATTTGAGGGGACTTGGTTGAAAACTAGTTCTACCCCTATAGTTAAATCCAATTATACCATAATTACAGGGAGTCTGCACACATCAGAGCCTAGCTGGAAAAGAATAGGAACACCACAGTTCTTCAAAACGTTGGCCGGAGGCAAACCTATAATTTCACCTACTGTCGTCCTGGCAGAACTTTCATGGGAAAGAAGGTACACTTGGCTCTTGGTTTTCCACGAGAGGACAACCCAGAGAAGGCCTCTTTGGCACTGTGTAGTGTTGCGTCTTCTTATAGTTCAGAAAAGACACAAGTAGAGTGGTGTCTCATTTCCTTTCAAACTGGCCAGAAAAGAAGGGTGGGCTCATTTTCTCAGCCCAAATAGGATCAGGCACCAGGCCTAAGGAGAAACAGGAAATTCCCAGTCATTGTTACATCCTTACCATTCCCTACTTTTGTTTATTTTTTTCTTGAGGTGAGGAAGAAGGGGACACTTAGATTAAAAAAAAAAAATTGAATCAGAAACGACAAGGAAAACCCTTAGAGGTCTCTCTCATTCATTGCAAAAAAGCCTCTTGTCCATTTTCCACTCTCTCATCAAAACCCCTGATCCTCAAATTCGAGGGAAATGTGAAATTGTTGTTGCTGGCTACAATGCGAACAAGAGGCAGAAGCATTTTACGAACCCTTGGAAGGTTTGATGTGTGCAATATTATAACTGCAAATTTTGTTAAATAACAACGTTCTTCTCCTGAAAGTTCATGGGCACATCCGTTCCTCTGTTGAAACCCTTCTGGCCTGCCTTTACACAGACTCAAGGCTCCGTGCCTCCCGCCAGAGAATATTCTCAGGGCTTTCCAGAGGACAGGGTCCATTTTGCAGAAGTAATATCATGCTACATAATTCCTCTCTAATCCCCGTCTTATTTTTGTTAGAAAATACGTGACTGAAAGGAGGGGAAGTTTTCCTCGATTCATCAAGCAGGCATTAAACCCTGACACTGTGCAGGACGTTGTGCCGGGTTCTGTGGGAAGAGGAAGAAGACTGAGAATGTGAAAACGAATGGGAAGAGCGATGGCAAAAGCCCTGGCCCGGGGAGTCAAAACAACCTTTTCTCAAAACTAAACTCTAACACTTACTAGCGATGTTCCCTCATACGAGTGACTTAATCTCAGTTTCCGTATCTGTAAAATGTCAGTGCCGGGAGGATTACAGGAGGAAAAGCCTGGGCTAATCATTGGCAGAGAGGCATTCAGGGCACGGTAGGGGAATCCGGCCCTGCCTCCAGAGGAAGGCACAGCCAGGACCAGGAGACAGCCAGCACCCACCCGCCCGCCACACGGGAAGAGGCGCCACAGAGAGGCCCACGTGTGGGGAGGAGTATGGGGCCAAGAACAGGGAAGGGAGAATGGGGTGCAGAACGCTTCAGGAAGGAGGTGGTGCTTCAAGATTGGGCCTATTCAGAATATTCAGGAGAACATTCTGGATGGAGGGAACAGTGTAATCAAAAGCAGAGAGTAAAAAAACATGAACAGCATCTCCTGGAAACAGAAAGCAGCCCTGTGAGACTGGCGTCTGAGTTGCAGGACCAGAACCGGGGGCTCTCCAGGGCCCCCAGCACCCCTGCTCCAACATGCTGCGTGTGACTGAGGAGCAAAGCAAGGCCGGGCAGCCAGCCCCAGGGCCTCAACACGCAGAACCAGTGAAGGGGCAGGGCCAGAGTTGTGCTGGTAAAGGCTTTACAACAGATTCTCAAGAGGACCCTGATTTGTGGCATGGTCTAAGGACTCCCATGATGGCCGATTTCAAGCTACCAACATGTTTAGCAACCAAATGGCAAACTATTTCTTGAAATTTTAGCAATGGGTTCTCACCAGCAGATGTTAGCCAGCTGCAGTTCATCTCTGACCTGGGTTGAGGAAAACTGGGGAATGCCAGTCAGGTCCTCGGCACCAAACACCAAACCCAGAACCCCAGAACTCAGAACACAGAGCCACCCCTGAGTCCATAAAACTCTGCATTTTAACATTTTGGAATCTCAGTTGAGACAAACATCCATAATGATTGTGAAGCTCTTCATA